>NC_079476.1:13674558-13977588 GCF_026230105.1 Diorhabda sublineata
CCTTGGAGAATTTCTATCTTCTCACCACTGACGATTGTTAATATGTATTTTTTTGAAAATGTACTGTAGGCAATAGATTCTTTCTGATAATTGTATAACTATGGAGTCAATTATCATTTGGTAAGATATCTTCTTATGCCATCCACTAGATTGTACGTTTTTTGGCGGACCATCTTTTTCAACAAGTTTCTTGATGAGTTTATTTAGTTAAGTTAATAATTCAGTGTCTCGATAAAAGCTTAGCGTCGCTTACTTCAACATTTGCTTATCTGACCTTTACTGTATCTCTCGTTTAAGTTTTTTTGACTGCTTCGAACTGAAGTGGTGTGTCAATGCTTCCCCAATAGTGTTGACTTTGCTATGCTTCAGATCTTGCTGTAGCTCGACATCTTTGACAAAATCGCCAAAAACGTCTATGACCATGCTTTCTAATACATCCTCCGCTACTGATGGGAAAACTAGTTTTCCCAAGTGTGTGATATCAGCACTGAACTTTTGTTCAGCTTATTGACTACTGGTTTTGAATAGGGTCCTAAACAAGGAGTGCATATGTTAATATTCAAATCTCTGTTCTAACCAGGAATTCAATACTTTTCGTCTTTGTAAAATACTACTGCGTAGTCTTGAAGAGCAGGTATCAACGACTGCAAGGAGTTCCAGTCATTACCGACAAAGGAGGGTGGTTTGATTTTTACACGGACGTATGCGCTCCCTCTAGATTGTAATATTTTGACGGAAAACGCATTTTTTATCCAAACTTTACAATTTTTTTGTTTTATCATCTCTCAAGGCACCCAGTTTCTGTTCCATTTTTTTATGCAACCTGTCGACTTTCTTGTTGTTTCGATCACCATGTCCTTCATTTTCACCAATTAATATCAAAACCAAGTCCTCCATAAAGAATAGAGTTGTACAAGTTAATTTCACATTTAAAACTTTATTACACCTCAATTATAACACTAATTGCAGCACAAAAATCTGAATTACTAACACTTCACATCAGACATTACTTGTTTATCGTCCGGATTGCTTGTATCGTTTGCCACTTATCCTCAATATTCGTCTCAAAAATTCTATCAAATGGTAAAAACTTCGGAATAGATACAGTCAATTTCTCCTCGCAAAAACATCTGGAATAATATTTACCCAATAATATATGGATCATGGATCCACCCACCACCCCTTATAGTATTCACCACATTAATTGGCGTGAAAAGCCCTGTGGCTGAGACCCATCAGACAAAACTTATGTTATGACTGACGGTGTCAGACGGCGTGCTGCTGCATACAGATTATTCTTCCTGAATCACACGTACGTATTATTATTATAATTCAAAGGTTACATTTAATTGCAACAATATAATAACAGGCTTTTATCATCAATGTCATATTTTCAAACTTGTGAAATTGATTGAAATTTCCATAAATAATTTGTAGAGAGTGGATATTGTTGCAACTGCCATTTCTGTCCCCTCTATCCAGAGATTCCCGTCACCCTCACATTTTACTGTTTACTCAAGGTCCCTACAATCCTAGTCACAGATATCTTTGTAATATGGTTTTTTATAATTATTTAAGTGAAATTCGACGTATACATAAAAATATTTGGCTATGTGGATATACTGAAATATGAGCCTTTGATAATTTTTTTTCGACCCAACCATTAGAATTTATTCAATATCACCGTTATACGATGTCAAAACCACCAATTGCTCCTCTATTTACATAAGAATGTTTACTTTCGAATGTTTTTATGATAGATCAGTTTAAATGATATAAATTTCATTGTCCCTTAATAAATTTGTTAAGTTCAAGTAATATCATGTAGTTTTTAATAGAAATAAAAATTATAAAACTTTACCTGCTAAAGTTGTGCGAAAATAACATCAACAAAATTTTCAGTTCTACTTCGATGAACTTCAACTTTATATATTTTTATATTTATTTATAAAAATATATATATATATATATTTTTATATATATATATATATTTATATATATATATATATATTTTTATATATATATATATATAAAGTTGAAGTTCATCGAAGTAGAACTGAAAATTTTGTTGATGTTATTTTCGCACAACTTTAGCAGGTAAAGTTTTATAATTTTTATTTCTATTAAAAACTACATGATATTACTTGAACTTAACAAATTTATTAAGGGACAATGAAATTTATATCATTTAAACTGATCTATCATAAAAACATTCGAAAGTAAACATTCTTATGTAAATAGAGGAGCAATTGGTGGTTTTGACATCGTATAACGGTGATATTGAATAAATTCTAATGGTTGGGTCGAAAAAAAATTATCAAAGGCTCATATTTCAGTATATCCACATAGCCAAATATTTTTATGTATACGTCGAATTTCACTTAAATAATTATAAAAAACCATATTACAAAGATATCTGTGACTAGGATTGTAGGGACCTTGAGTAAACAGTAAAATGTGAGGGTGACGGGAATCTCTGGATAGAGGGGACAGAAATGGCAGTTGCAACAATATCCACTCTCTACAAATTATTTATGGAAATTTCAATCAATTTCACAAGTTTGAAAATATGACATTGATGATAAAAGCCTGTTATTATATTGTTGCAATTAAATGTAACCTTTGAATTATAATAATAATACGTACGTGTGATTCAGGAAGAATAATCTGTATGCAGCAGCACGCCGTCTGACACCGTCAGTCATAACATAAGTTTTGTCTGATGGGTCTCAGCCACAGGGCTTTTCACGCCAATTAATGTGGTGAATACTATAAGGGGTGGTGGGTGGATCCATGATCCATATATTATTGGGTAAATATTATTCCAGATGTTTTTGCGAGGAGAAATTGACTGTATCTATTCCGAAGTTTTTACCATTTGATAGAATTTTTGAGACGAATATTGAGGATAAGTGGCAAACGATACAAGCAATCCGGACGATAAACAAGTAATGTCTGATGTGAAGTGTTAGTAATTCAGATTTTTGTGCTGCAATTAGTGTTATAATTGAGGTGTAATAAAGTTTTAAATGTGAAATTAACTTGTACAACTCTATTCTTTATGGAGGACTTGGTTTTGATATTAATTGGTGAAAATGAAGGACATGGTGATCGAAACAACAAGAAAGTCGACAGGTTGCATAAAAAAATGGAACAGAAACTGGGTGCCTTGAGAGATGATAAAACAAAAAAATTGTAAAGTTTGGATAAAAAATGCGTTTTCCGTCAAAATATTACAATCTAGAGGGAGCGCATACGTCCGTGTAAAAATCAAACCACCCTCCTTTGTCGGTAATGACTGGAACTCCTTGCAGTCGTTGATACCTGCTCTTCAAGACTACGCAGTAGTATTTTACAAAGACGAAAAGTATTGAATTCCTGGTTAGAACAGAGATTTGAATATTAACATATGCACTCCTTGTTTAGGACCCTATTCAAAACCAGTAGTCAATAAGCTGAACAAAAGTTCAGTGCTGATATCACACACTTGGGAAAACTAGTTTTCCCATCAGTAGCGGAGGATGTATTAGAAAGCATGGTCATAGACGTTTTTGGCGATTTTGTCAAAGATGTCGAGCTACAGCAAGATCTGAAGCATAGCAAAGTCAACACTATTGGGGAAGCATTGACACACCACTTCAGTTCGAAGCAGTCAAAAAAACTTAAACGAGAGATACAGTAAAGGTCAGATAAGCAAATGTTGAAGTAAGCGACGCTAAGCTTTTATCGAGACACTGAATTATTAACTTAACTAAATAAACTCATCAAGAAACTTGTTGAAAAAGATGGTCCGCCAAAAAACGTACAATCTAGTGGATGGCATAAGAAGATATCTTACCAAATGATAATTGACTCCATAGTTATACAATTATCAGAAAGAATCTATTGCCTACAGTACATTTTCAAAAAAATACATATTAACAATCGTCAGTGGTGAGAAGATAGAAATTCTCCAAGGTGAGATTGGAAAACAGAAGATTTATCAGAGGATTTTAGTTACAGATATCACGAATAGTGGATGAATTATTGATAAGTAGTAATCAAATTTTGGAGAAGCAAATGTTTTTTTGAATGAATTATCCCGATTATATGTCTGTTTCAATAAATCACGTGCTATTCATATTTGTTTTTTCTTATAGATCTGATGACTCCTCTTTATCTTCTATCTATATAAATATTTAGGATCTTATAGTTGCATAACTATATTTAGATGTAATGTTTTCATATAAAAATAAGCAAATCATAACTGCAAACGCTGAAATGGAACAAAATTGTACAGATAAGACCGATATAATATAGCTGTGAATCTCTCTTCAATGTTTTGAAATTTAAGGAAGAAACAAATCAATGGTTATGTTGAAGGGTATCCGGATCAATTGTTGCAACATCATTATCACAAAATTATCTCACGCCCACTGAACAGAAATATTCCATTCTTCTTCCGTTCAGGGGATGATACCTTTACTGTTGCACCAAAACAGAGAATTGAGTATCAATATCGAAATCCACAGCTGGTAAAAAAGCCAAAGCTACATGAAGAGCTAAAATTATTCCAAAAACGATAAATAACATAATGAAAAGAAAAATAAATAAATATAGCCAACTAACAAATAGAATATATACCTACTACTTCATTGCTATTATATTTATTTCAAAATAGTTTTTTCGTTTTTAAAACAAGATCAATAAAATTTTGTGAAAAAGAAAGTTAAATTAATACTAAATATATCAAATGTCAAATATAAAAGGCTTAATATTAAGCAAAAAAAGTGAGAATCATAGTGCTTAAATATTATAGTTAAAATGAGCTTTTTTAATCAAGATTGAATATTAGGAATAAAAAATACATATCTTTTAAGTGTTTTCAGTTTGAAAAGATTTGAGGTTCTTAAGTATTTCAAAATTCCAATCTAAATGGTGTGATTCGCTCACAAACAACAGTGCAAAGTGAATGTAAATACTCTTCCAACTCCACGGGAATATGTAGGTGTTTGGCAATAAAGATAAATGAAAAAACCATACTTGAACAAAATCTAGTTCTATATAGTTCATATATTAATATCGTTCATTATATCGTTCATTTTTTAGGTATCTCCAAATTAGCAGCATAAACATGACCTTAAAATTTTTCATGATAATTATGAGTGTCTTAACAGTAGTTAATGGTTTGGATAATGGTCTGGCGAGAACTCCTCCAATGGGTTGGATGCAATGGGAAAGATTTAGATGTCTAACTGACTGTGATAATTATCCAGATGAATGTATTAGGTAGTTATAGTAATAAAGCTAAATTATCTATTTTTAAACCTCGATTCTCAAGACTTCTTCTAAAAAATCATATAATTTATAATATGCTCTGGAGAATATTTGAAAAATAGTCATTATAATGAAAGAAAATATAATTTTGAAGGTATTAAACCAGATAAACGGTCAATAACAATGGGCGACTTTAGTAGTTTTAGATTGCAAAAATCTCTAGAGATCGAAAGTGAATATTTTGACTAATCGTTGTAGAATCAAATCGAATATAACTTCTTATATATTCGTACTCCTTACCCTGGGCATATATTTATTCTTCAAAATTTTTTAGCTTAGAAAATAGATATAGGCATATATATATATATATATATATATATATATATATATATATATATATATATATATATATATATATCTGTGTACTATTTTACTGTATCGTTGTTTGTTGATTGAAATTTTATCTAATCATATCAGATGAGCTGAATTAGAATTCTGTAATATTATTTATACTTTTTATTAAATTGGAGCACCTCTACGGCCATTAAAAAATCAATTGTCACTGATTATTAAAGTGTTTTTATTTATTGTAAATATATATTTGTAAATGAAGATTATTGATAAATAAAATAATTCAAAAATATGTTGAGTAAATAATTGTTCGGGTTTTTCCATATGTATATAAAAAGGCAGACAGACAGAAAGAGTTTTTTACGGCTGTATAGGTACGTAAAAAGTTACATGTCCTGAAATGAATTACAATGTTCTTCTCCAGAAATTGATTCCAAGTAACTTTATAAAAATACAAATAAGAATGTTTCATAAAGAATTCTACAAAAACAATTTATACTGTAATGACAATTCAAAATTTCAATAATTGATCAGATGGTGATAATGATTAAAATAAAAATCTAATAAATATAAATGTTATGGTATGTATGTATGGTGTTTTGCTTTGTTGGTCATTATTTAGGAACGGCTTTTCTTTGATGATTCCATCTCTGAACATGTGATGTTTTCTCTGTCACGCTTTCCAGAACTATGTGGAGAGATGGGAGATTTACAATCACTTCTAGTGCAGCTGTTCAGCCAGATTTCATGGCCTCGGATGCAGATAAACCAGTCTTTGTACCTTTGAGAGGCTGTTTCTCGTGGTATTCAGACTACTTCTAGTACTCCAAACCACTACCTCATATGTGATGATTGGTCCCACAATCTACATCCACCGTAGTATCTTTGGGTTTCAGCCCCAATTCCTCAATGCGAAGTTTCTGCACACCATCAGGGCTTATGTGGCTTTGATGATTATCTCTTTTCCATGTTTGTTCCAGAGAAATTTATTATCTAGAATGAGTCCCAGATATTTCTCCTATGTTTTCCATTCGATTACTTTCCCGTCTAGCTTGTTGGGCTTAAGGTTGAGTTTTTTCTTCCTAATGCAGGAAATTAGGTAGGTCTTGTTTGGATTGACATTTAGCCCGACACCACCTTTTTGTATAGTCCTCTTTGAACTATGTCGCAGAGGGAATTCGCAAAGTATCCCTTTGCGTAGATAACTATGTCGTATGCATACTCTTGACAGGGTATGTCGAGCTCCATCAACCCGCATAAGAGTTCATCTACTACTAAACTCCACATAAGTGGGGACGTCACTCCCCCTTGTGGGCATCCTTTGTTTGCATTGATTGAAATGGTGTCTTGCCCTACTTCCGTTTCTGCCGTTCTAGTAGATAGTAGTTGTGTCATCCATCTGGAGGTTGCCCTATCTACTCCTCTCGCATCTAACTCTTTTGATATCGTCGTGCGGAGTATTGTCAAAAGCGCCTTCTATGTCTAAGGACTAAGTTTTCTTTGTTCGTCAAAGTGTTTGGAATTCCAGTTGTCAATTATACCAAAGCAGTCTCCGTAGATTTGCCTGTTTGGTAGGCAAATTAACGTGAATAGAAAGGTTTCCACTTCAGAATCTCTGTTCTAATATAATTGTTGACAGCTTTTTCCATCGTTTTGAGTAGAAACGAGGAGAGGCTGATTGGTCCGAAGGATTTGGGATGTGTGGTGTCCTTCTTCCCTACTTTTGTTATAAAGGTTACATTGACCCTTCTCCATGGCTCTGATATGTAACCCAACTGCTACTGAAGCGGATCAAGTGTGGCAAAATAGAATCCGTCCACTACTAGCTACTTGAATGGTTGAAAGATGTTTAAGGCCTATGTTATTTGTTCACTGCAGTTTCTCTCGTAATTTTGCTATAATCTGTCCTTTTAAGTGATGAAGCTGCCGATTTCTGGGCACTCTCACTCTCCGTGAAGCTGCCATCCGGTTTCCTCATGGTTGTATTGACTTTACCCATCTCCAAGACTTTGTGAAGTCTTGAAGCCGCAGGTGTAGAATCAATTTTCTCGCATAATTTTCTGAAGCTTTGTCATTTTGCTTTCCTTATTTCTTTGTTGCAAGAGCAGTGTTTTTAGTATATCTCTGCCAGTCCCCGGAACACTTTGCTCTATTAAAGAGGTTTCGTGTTTAGCTTGGACAGTTGATTATTCCACCATGCAGCCTCGCCACTTCTCTGAGATATTGCTCCAGACTCATATGGTGTCTAGCCTTGCTGGTTTGAATATGCCCTAGTTTATTATGTAGATTGGTTTCCCAATTGTTTTTTTATCGGATTTCTACTGATTTCTGGCTCAGTAGAATCTGTCTCTAGTCCGAACATGATTATTCTGTAGTCATAGAGAGTGCCAGTAATTATATAGAAATGTAGAGATAGTATTATGCCGGTGTTCTATCGCAATGGGTACGAACTCCTCAGCATTCGAATTAAGACTTAGACGATCTTTAAAGCTTGTGTCCCTGCCTCAATCTCTAGGACTCTCGAGAAGAGAGAACTCCACTACTTCACCCTCTGCTTCCTCGTGGGGCCGCGCATTTTCGTTCTCAAGTTGTTCGAGAACGTCTTCGCGGGCCTCGATGTTGTCTTCTTTTCTGAGGAATTCGAGGAGTTCGTTGTATCTATCCTGTTTCCGTTTATATTTGATAGAGTCAATTGTACGGTTAAGATAGATACGCCCATTCGATACCCTCCAGTTTTTGCACGGTTTTTAAGGTTCGAAGTACACAATGTTATGTCTAAAACTTCTTCCCTTACTCTTGTTTCAAATGTTGGTGTGTTCCCTATATTGTGTATGTAAAAGTTATTAATTAAAAATATATGCTAAGATTTGCTCACCTCTGCTGTTGGTGTATTTGATACCTCAAACAGCATTTGCATCGCATCGTAGCAGTATTGGCAGCTTCTTTCTCTAACAGTATTTGTTACTAGTCTAAGAGTCTTTGCAAGTCTAGTCCGTTTTCATCGAAGTAGCAGGAGAATGTGATAATTTCTTTTTTCTCGTATTCGAGACGTGTTCGAATTGGTACGAGGTCTCTGGTCAGAAATTCTGAAAGATAAAGATGATTTCGGTTTACTACCACTTCTGGTGTCATATTATATTATATTACCTTGGTATTTTCACAGGTTAGTCCCTTAACATGTTCCCTGTAGACCCAGGATTCCTGGACTAGGACTACGCTAAGTTTTTTTTTGTGAACGCCCGGGCGATTACTGCAGCTGCTCCTTTAATGTGGTGAGCGTTCACTTGTGCTATTTTGATGCCCGCCATCAAACCTTCGGTTTATCCGACTCACTAAGGGTGTGATCCCCTTGGTGATCTTCCGCGGCAATCTCGTTGCTTGCGCATTTTGTTTCCATTGGAGCCTCGGAGGTTAATTCTCTGTGGCCCAGGTTTTCGATGAGGAGTGATCTGTGCCATTCACATCTTCCTTGGCATCTTCAGTGTGTCCCTTGGAGGTGCTGGGAGCATCTTTGTTTTCCTCTTGTTTTTTCTTTTTTTTCATGCCGTGAATTGGTATTTTCCTAAACCTGTAGAATGGTGTAACAATTGGCCTTGATGGTCAGGTAGTATTATTCGTCTGTACCTACCCTAATGAGCTGAACATTACTTTCGTCCTTAATCTATGTTATTACCCTAATACAAAAAAGGTAAAATATACCGGTAAATACTTAACCATTAATTGTAACAAACCAAAAAAGATACATTAGCAAATACATGTTCCGAAACAGCCACAGAGGTATACCCAATAAGGTACAAAAGTCTACAGAATAGCAACAATAAATAATAAATTAAAATAAATTGAATTCTCTCCAATAAATAATGGAAAAATTAACAATAATATACGAAAGAATTATCAAAGATGAATACAGCAAAAAAGGCGTTATTCCTATCGTATCATGATTAAAATTCAGGTGTGAATTAAAATTGGCTCGCAAAATATAAAAAAAAGGTTATAAAGAAGGTATGAAATTAGCTTAAACTTACCTATTTGACTGAGCTTCAACATCAGATGAATGTTAATCTTGATGTTAGAAGAAATCATCTAAAAATAATTATGAGTAATTCTATGAGTTCGAAGAAATCAGACACGATGGAACAATTGTAGCATTGGAATTGAAAAAAGAATTATTATGGGCTAAAACAAAAACTATCAAAGCGAGACTTTTAAATACGAAAGACTTCGAAAAAAAATTGAAGAGGGGCATGGTTTTAGCCAATTCAAAGAACTTAGTTTGGTCACTAAAATGGATGATGAAAAGCGGATTTTCCCTACTGCATCAATATTAACATGCAAATTGATTAATGAATTTATTGACACCGCAAACTCAATTGCACGGGAATGCTGATGTTGATTATGTTCTTTCAAAGAGAGTAAAACTGATTGCAAGCACTGCAGTCGGATAAAACAAAAAGATATTGTAAAGTGGAATGAATCACTGGTGCATCAGCGGAGAAGTGGACTCCAGCAGCCCTCTGGAATGAAAAGCTTGACGATCAATTCATTGGATCAATTCTGAGGTTTAAAAATGTAGTCAGCGACCCAAATAGTAGCACTTTCCACAGGATCGTACTTTGCAATGTAAATTATGTGGCCGTGACCTCTAAAGATCGTTCCTGCATCAAGACGACACGAGTTACTTACGGAGATCTTGACGGCACTATTGAAGAGCACTCCAGAATGACTAAAATCGTAGAGAAATTAAGGATTAAATAAAACAACGATATAATAAATCGGTGTCGTAAATATCATGGCTTTCTTCATAATCCTATGAGGAAAAGAGGGAGGTCCTCAAAGCTTCAGAATGATTAGGAGGTTCCTTTTACAATGATTACACGGGTCTACCAAATACCAAATCCTTTAAATAGTGGGTTTTATTCTCTACATATTTAAGTTAACTTCTCGATACATTGCTAAATAATATGTCTGAAGGCCAAATCACATCATGTTTTCCAATAAAATGATTTTTTTATAGTTTTAAAACATAGCTATGAATTCTGTTAATTTTGTAAAGAATGTATTTGTTGGGGACATAGTAGAATTTACAAAGAATTTTCGATTGTTTTGTCAAGTATTTTGACAAAAAAAATTTTTAGGCGTAAAACGAGTTACATATATATATATATATATATATATATATATATATATATATATATATATATATATATATATGTATATATATATATATATATATGCCTACCAGCTCAATGAAAGTTTAATTGGCGGCACTAAGTATTAACGAGTAGGTATAGTTCTTCCAATATCAATTGTAGTGGACAGTTTTGCAAAGATCAATCAATATTTCATAAATACACTCGGCACTCATACCAAATTAAGGAAGGAAAAATAATGTTTACTCCCTGTCTACGTGGATTCATCATCTCCACTGTTTACAAATGAAAACATCGAATCGTAAACATAAATGCATTTCTATAGGCCGAAACTGTCGAAAAGCGTATGTACACAATTTCTTTTAAATATTTCTACCAGACAGCATGTAATAAGCAGTGGCGTCGCTAGTTGAGATTCATTTAATTCATAAATTTCTTTAAATAAATAGAAATATGGCGTTCTTCAGACCATGGACAAATGAAGACAATGAAATTGCATAGTGTAGTGAGAATAAAGACGAGGACAAGAAGGTATGAATTTAATAATAAATATTTAGATATAAAAACACAGCAAGTTATTTTAAATATATTTGAATCTTAAAAAAAATGCAATCATAGTAAGAATTGCTGAATTAACTAGACTAAATAAATTTTCAATTTATCGAGTAGTCACGAAAGGGGTTGCTGTGGATCATTCACAGAACCCAAAAATACGTAGGACAATTTATAGTTTATATGTGGTTTTAAACACAAAAAACTGAATAAACGGATGGCAAAAAGCGATTCGTCAAGGATAGTTCGATGGCAACAAGATTATTTGTGATAAAAGACTACCGAAGTTGATAGTCATGATGTAGTAAATTTCGGTTGGGTTGACAATAGTAAAAATTGCTGTTTGAATGGACCATGCTCTAAAGAGAAACGCGTTATAATCAAAGACAGTTTAGGATTTATGTCTGAAAAAAATATTTCTATTCCTGTCAGCGATCGTAAAAAAGCCCCAACAAACATTGAATTGCTTACTGTTATTAAAGGTCTAAAGTTAGAGAAAATTTATCATATTGACAAGCTGTGCAAAGAACAGACTACTTCCTTACTATTGTTATCATTCTCCAGAACTGAGTAAAGAGGTTGTAGAACTCGTAAAGAAAGTTCTAGCAACAGACCGCCAAGAGCTTTGGAAGAACTGTGTTGATTATGTTATCGAAGAAGAAGATGAATATGTGGTATCACCCTCTTTACAGCCCATCATAATTCAATCAAATGATGACTCTAGTTCAGATGATTCTGACTACCATTATTATTTATAAAGATATTTTGGAATTGAAATGTTTTTTTCTTTTGTTTTATTTGCAAAAAATTTATTTTCCTTTATGGTGTTTGGTTTGAAATTTCGTTTCGCAGAAAAAAAAGCGAACGGGGTACAAAAAGGGCTCAGTTCACGTCTGGTACCCTGTTTAAACAAAACTGCAATACAGGCAGGTACATTTTACTCGTCTATTTACGTTTTATAGTTTATCTACGCCTATGGTAGATCAAACAAAATTGTCAGCAATCTGCAATTGATATTGGAAAAACTATACACAACATTGTATTACAAAGAGGGTAGTTTATTTGAACGTTATGAATAAATGGTTTCAGAATAGGAACCTGAATTAGATGTACTAATAAAGCATATAAATGTAAACATTCATATTAATATCAAAAACTTACTTAATTAAGGAGAAATACTTCTGAACCAAGTATGAAAAATTTGAAAAATATGTACTTACCAGGCCAGGACACTTTTTAGTTTCTAATTTTGTTATAAAAATATTTAAAAAATCTGATATTACTTTTACATGTCTTCAGTAGAATCCTTCGTCAAGAAAAAACTCTCTCAACTGGTGCTGCTAGTGCTGCTGTTCAAGGTGAGCAGAAGATATACTCAACAATCTTCATCATGAGAGAAAAGACTGGTACGAGGAAGTGTCTCAAATTTCACTTAATAATTTCAACATGCAAAAAGTATGTGACAAATAGTGGTGGGAATTATTACCTTTGGATCTCAAATAGCTCGCGATAATAATCGTACTTATAACTTTGAACATGACCAAACTTATTCATCCTAAGATGAAATCGATATTAGAAAGACAATATTTCAGTTCTGACGTTGTGAAACAGAAAGCAACATGCATCCTGAAATATTTGTCAAAAGAATATTTTCAGCTCTATTTTAAACAATGGAAGATTCGCATGGACGTTAAAGGCACAAAGAAAGAGTATATATTCAATGTGACATTAAATAAAAATCTACTTAATTAATAACTACACTTTGTATGTCATAATTTTGAGAAATTTAAATGTAACAAAAAACTTTGGATTTCATTTTTATACGTTCAAATCAAGTACTGAATGAAATTATATAGAAAGAAGCGATCCAAACAATTTTTATAAGATATTGATCACATCTAGGAGTTGAGGAAGCAGATGAAAAACATTTTTCAGAAAATGTTCTTGCATATGCAAAACTTTACTTATATCGGAGTTGTGGCAACCAAAATAATTCATAATTTATCCTTTACTTTATTATATAATTTAAATTCTATTGGATAGAATATGGCGTAAGCGTCAACTACTGTGGGCTTTCTAATCTTACGGTTATCATAGTTTACTGCGATTCAATACTAGTAGTGGATTATTCCAGCAGGTGGCGGAACAGATTAGCTTAATCGAAAAGTTAACTGAAAAACAAAACTATAAAATCGTTTCCTTCACTAATTTATAAAAACAGTATTGTATGAAAACGATAAGAATCATATTATTAGTTTATTTTCATTGATACAACTATGTCGAGTTTTGCCATCTACTGCAATTATATTCAACTATTAATATGTTGATTTAACAACTTGATGTAGAAAACTGCAGTCGATTAACTCTATAAATATGGATCTAGGGAAATAGAGCGCGCTGCAATATGGAAAAAGATCACAAACCGTTGTAGACTACAAATATGTACAAATAAAGTATAGACAGCATGTATCGATAGGACAAATAACTTAAAATCAAGCCTAAGTATTAAAACATAAACTGAATTTATTACAGAAATTGACATTTTGTAAAAAATTACTTTATTGGTGAATTATTGTATTTCTTTTATCTAATGCAGAAAAAAATTCATATTTCAATGAATAGAAAATATTTACAATTTTATGAATTAAATTGAAACATGGAATACAACGGATTCGAAACGAATTTTACATGCTATTTGAAGGAGCTCTCTTCTATCTGTGGCCACTTAGGATCGCCTACGTTTTAAGGACATGACACAGTAATAAATAGGCCCCTTCAAGTATGCAATAAAAACTATGAGACATTATTATCATTGCAGAAAAAATTTAATTTGACAAAGATATACGTTTTAAAAATATGTTTTGAAAATACCTATTTTTCATTTAGCATTTGAAATACAAATTGCAAAACTATTTGGTATTTTGCATTTGAAATAAAATCGGAAAAGCATTTAAATCTAGTATTTAAATATAATTTTTAAACTATTTTGTACATTATCAACATATTTCAGAAGATTAAAAATAGATTATATATCAGTAATATTATAAGATGATATAAGAGGTTCTTAATTATTGTAATATTATTGGCATGAAACAAGAGTCTCAATATTCAAAATATAAATTGAGAAATCATCAATACGGCAATAATATGCAGCAATAACAAATCATGAAATAGCAAAAACTATACATTTGTTTATAAAAATTCAGGTCCTCGAAACAGAGTCATATAAAGAGAATTTTTAGGAATGGTGCGTATGCGTGTACAAAAATGTTTCGTCTTATACGAGTTATTTTGAAGAATATGATTATGCTACCTACATTCAATTTTTATAATATCGAAATTGATTAATTGTCTAAACAGAATCATTAATTTGAATATATTATTTTTCCAGATTGTAGATTATCTTTTTGGCTTTCCAGTCACTCTGCACCTATACCAAGATATTCTGTACAAGACTCCACATCTCATTCTTCTGTTTTCAAAATACGTAGACTCTTACGAAAGGAGACAATTGTCTTGGGATTTTTGTATCCCACTACTCAAGGTGTTAATACTACTCCTACAGGGTACTTGAACCTTTATGAAATGGACAGAAAATTCGCAAAGCAGCTATAGCAGCTGAGAAAGACAGCATAGACCTACTAAAATCAACTTTTGGTCCTGCTAAACATCCGTATCGTATTTACGAGAACTTTTTCTATAGAACAAGACTTAAAAACAAAAACCGATGTTTTTATTTGCAAAGCACGCGCTATATTCACTCAGCTTTCAAGCAGAACTCTTCCAGAAGCTACTTAAATTGATATGGTATAAGGTTTACCACAGAAACGAATTCGAGAAAAAGTGCAGCGCAATAAAGTGAACAATTTTAAAGAACTTTGTACTCAAGCGAGTTTAGCGGAAGAGACATTGAAGTATTCGATAAGCAAAAACTTTTAGACTTTAAAATTAATAAACATTGCTCATATTGTAAAAATGTTGTTAAATTGTTATACAGTACTTTGCAAGGGAGTTCAGTTTTTCATCCACTGGTTTCAATTAACATTTTAGGTCATAGTGGCTGTGCTTATTTAGATAAAGGAGTGCAGAGTCCAGTGTTGACAGATCTGCGCTATATCGATTATTGCTAAAATTGAATTTGTTCCATACTCTGTAGCCCATGACCTTAATATGACCCTTGCAGATGGTATATTGCGAAAGGTTACAGCTTTTCTCTTTTCTTTTGATGTTATACTCTAAGGCACAGCAGTGCTTATGCAGATGCTGTCGGTTCCAGAACAAGAAAATAGTCGCATTCTTCTTGGTATTGATTTTATTCAAGCTGCCAGTATCGTTTTAAATATACCCAATAATTTGTATTATTTTAATGAGAATCCCGACGTAAATTATTCATTCCTGGCATAGGATGATGTTTCACTCGCTCAATTAAACAATGTAGGATTTTCTAAAGTTTCAGACAATGCAATTGTTTTCGAACCTAGCACCGAAGCTAGGTATGCTGAATAGTCAATTGTATTACTTGATGATAATCCGATATGTGTACAACCTTACCGAATGTCAGATTCAAAGAGCAACAACTTAAGGAGGAGTTGGATAAACTACTCGAAAGCGGTACAATTGAAGAATGCTAATCATCGTACGCTTCTCCAGTCGTCCAAGTGCCGAAAAAGGAATGGAGGTATTGGATTGACAGTTGATTACAGGAAGCCAAATTCTGTGACCAGGAAGGCCCTTACCAAGAATAAACGACTTACTTCATGAAGTCAAGAAAACCAAGATTTAAAAAGTGGATATTATCAAGTCAACGTGAAACCTTCCGAAAGGGATAAAACTGCTTTCATGACGACCTTTAGTACTTTTAGGTACATTCGTATGCCTTTCGGACTTACTACGGCCCCAGCAGCATCTCGATGATTTAATTGTCATATCTTCCAGCCTCTCAGAACATATTAATCATCTTAAGAAAATTTTCTATAGATTAACACTGTTCAAGCTAAAATTAAATCGTGAGAAATGCTTCTTCTGTTGTGATTCCGTTAAGTATCTTGGACATATCATTTCACTACAAGGTATACATCCTGATGATTCCAACGTCGATACCATAGTGAATAGGCCACCTCCCAAAAATGTTAAGAAGCTGCTTTCCTTTCTACAAACCTGATCTTAGTTCCGCCGATTCATAGACAAGTTTGTTCAAATACACAATCCGCAGCTTTTCACCAGCTACAAACTTTATTAAGTGCCGCTCCGATTATCAAATTGGCTGTTCCACATTTACCCTATGTCTTGTGCACAGATGCAAGTAGTTATGCCCTGGGAGCTTGCTTACTCCAGGGGAGGAGGAAGACAAAAGACCTATTGAATATGCCTCAAGATTACTGACATCTCTAAAACAAAACTACAATAACACATAACTCTAGCAAACAATAGCTCTAGCTATTGTTTGGGCAATACGGAAATTTAGAGAATACATAGAAAATTCAACAACATTCAAAATTCAACTGTTGTAGTACAAAGTGACCATCATAAGCTTACAAGCTTGTTACCTTCGTATAGACTATAATACGAGGAGGAGTGACCTTATCGCTGATACATTATTCAGACCACCTAAAAAGGAATCTGATGAATCGATTAACCTAGTGTGTATTGACCTACCAACAAAATCAGCTAGGGACATCAGAGATTAACGATTAGATGATCCTGAGTTGAAGAAAATTACTAATGGCTTAAAATCAACAGATGCGGGTGTAGATTTCAAAAAGGACCGACAGAAGATATGTTATGTCCAACGGTAGACCAGTACAGTCTAAGAGATAGTTTTATTTGAACTTCTTCCTGGAACCCCAGGGGAATATAAATGGATTTTTATCATTGATAGAGATACAGCAAGATACAGCCAGCCGCTGAACGGAAATATTTCCCCTTCAAACGGCTACCGTCGAGGCATATTAATAGATGAAGTTATTCTAAAAGAGAGTAATTAGTGATAATGGTATTAAATTTTTGTTGGTTCAGTTATGCAACAAGTAGCCTTCTGACTGAATTTTCTGCAATGTCTTATACCAGTTTATCACCCAGAGTCTAATCCAGTCGAATGAAAGAACAATTCTTACATAGAACGCCCATGCCAATTGGTTGGATAAACTGCCTGTAATAATATTTGCCATAAACACAGAGAAGTGTGAGTCAACTTGCTTCACTCCATCCAATCTCACATTTGGTCGTGAGCTTAGAACTCTGTACGATGTCAATCGTGACAAAAGAGCAGTTGACAAAAATTCGTACCCCAAATTACTCCTTACTTACTGACTCTACAACTCTACAACTCTCCAAGAGGCATAAGAAAAACATGAACAAAGTGAAGTAGGGATAATCAACTAAAACATAAGCTAAGGCGCGACGTAATTTATTAATCAATAAATCATACACTAAGTAAGGCAAGTAGTCAGTTTACATCAAAATTTGCCCTAAAACGTGATGGACAATACATTGTTCAACGAGTAGTCACACTCACCACTTATATGATAGCCTCTCTAGAGAAGCCAGATCTATATCTAGGAAAATATAACGCTTCTGCATTAACTCCATATCGAAATTCTGAGGAAACTTCAGATTCAGTATGTCCCTTGCGCAAACAACGCCGACCGCCTATAACAAAAGCCAGCTCAGCCACTAACCCTGCATCCGATCCAGATCTTCCAGCTGTTAATGGTCAAGACGATCAATTAGATGAGTTGATTTGCCATACTTCACAGAACTAAGAGATGTCAATGTTGTCCATAACTTTTGTTTTCCCCATCACACGAGGACGTTTGTGTAGTGCAAAGGGAGATATTGTAACAGAACAATTCTATTCACGCCGCCTCTGTTAAAAAGTAGACTATCATATTGTGAACTAATGGTTGCATACAAGTTGTTCTCTCAGATTATTTATAATACCAATGTTTTATTAGTAACTTTTAAGTTTTGATATTCGATCAGTCGTTGTCAAGAGATAAAAAATAATAAAAATTTTTGTAGGTAGTCTTTGGATAAAGTTGATCGTTTCCCGTGTCAACTAAGTTTTTTTCAACACAACCCCTCTAAATTAAATAGTAGAAATTCACTTACTATAGGTGGTATTTAACAGAGCAGTGACCTATCAGTAGACCAACCACCAGTTTTATGTCGTCTCTGGTCATCACGAGCATTTACTCAGATTTCTTAGACTTGGGAGTGTTTCTCTATTCAGATCGTTACTGATGTGGCATCTCATTAGGACACAATATAGCTTTGGTCCTAAGTATGGTGCCCTTTTTTTCGAAGTTGTCTGCTTCCTCATTGCCTAGTATACCCTTGTGGCCTAATAGCCACAATAATTGTTTCTGTTAGCTAATGCACTCAAAGTTTGCGAGTCTCTCTAGCTTACACGAGCACTCAATAGCTTTTACGATCTTTAGGGCCGCTTGGCAATCGCAGAGAATGTGCTTTCTAGAGAAGTTTATATCCAAACACTCTTAACAACGTTAATTTATTGCTAGCAACTCTACTTTTGGTCCACAAATGCCCACCCCAGCTCTTTGCACTAACTTTGAACCATCTTTATTAGCCCACGGTAATTGATTAGGTATCATTTCGAATGGGATTTCTATCATCATGCTGTAAATTTGGTGCATTAGTTTGTCACTGCTTTCTAGTTTTATCAATTCTAGAATTCTTAAGTGAC
The DNA here is from genome assembly GCF_026230105.1 of Diorhabda sublineata. Lineage (NCBI taxonomy): Eukaryota > Metazoa > Arthropoda > Insecta > Coleoptera > Chrysomelidae > Diorhabda > Diorhabda sublineata. The sequence goes on from NC_079476.1 coordinate 13,693,573, forward strand.
CTGTTAGAGTCCCGCCCTATTATCCTGGCTTCTCCTTTCACTACTAGGTAGGAGGTAGGTTTAGCAGCGTCTGTAAGGCTCTGGTCATTTTATTTCTACTTAATACATAATACTGGAATTGATAGTAGGAGGAAACGGAATAAGCACAACAGAAACACTAAAAACCAAAAGCTTCTAGCCTGTGCGGATGATGTAGTAGTCTACTCAAGTTCATGAAAATGACCCATTCCAAAAATATATGAAACAAAGAGAAATTTTGAGTAGAATTAAAGATGCAAAAAAATAATTGAATTAAAGCAAGTCAATAGTTAATCTACCTTGGAACACTTATCAAAGACAGAAACCCTAAAAGCAAACAGGCAGTAACAATAAACAAGATACTAATTTCCAAGAAAATATCACAAACAACTAAGCTACTAAATAAAATGGAGGAAAACAAATTATATATATGGGAAAGGAAATTGCTCATATTATGAAGGAAAAAGGAAGGAGACATATGGAGAAGGATCAAGAAGGAAATAAATAACCTGTACGATGAATAATAAATTAGAATAATTATGAGATTTAAAAGACTAAGATGGCTGGGACACTTAGAAAGAATGCCGGAATTAAGAAGAGCATAGAAAATGACTGATATTAAAACAGCAGAAACAAGAAAAAAAGGAAGACTCAATAAGAGATGGTGTGCAGAGGCACAACCAGATCTAATTGAGAGAGGAGTTCGGTACTGGAAGGGAAAGGCTAGAAAGAGAAAAGAACGGAAGAAAATTATTACCTAGATGGCCTATGTGTAGCACGATATAAACATAGGTTTATAAATTTAAGATTTTCTCAAATTTTTTCACTTCTTAGACCCATTTATAAAATCGTCGGATATTATTATTACAAATAAAATTTTCAATATAGAGGAACTTTGACATAGTAGTTGCATGATGTTGAAACAACGGACAACTTGAAAAAAAGGTTAATTAAAACAACATGATCATTTCAAAAATTAACAATTTATTGCACGGTTTATTTACATCATCTCTATTATTGCTATACAATTTAATTATTTATTGAAAAACAAAATGGCTTGATACAAAAGGTAACTTATTGAGTTTGCTATCTTGATTTTTGTGCTTAAAGTTGATTTGTTTACAAGAAGTAAATGTTTAACCAGACATTTTTATCACAATATTTTGTATAATATTATTTATGGTAGCAGTAACATCGTTGCTCAATGATGGCTTTTGATATGCATTTTTTCAAACAATAACTTAGAAACCATAATACTGAGTGATATAATAATTTAAAAATTGATTTAATATTTGCATTGTGGATACAAGCTGTTGTAATAATTATCAAATTGACTAGTATTGAGAAAGACTTGGACAATCTCAAAAAGCTATGTAATTTATTTGATTACTTGTTTGATAGCGCAAATTATGCATATTATCGATATTCGAGAATGTTTAAACTCTACGGACATCACAACATTCAAGAATGTCTGCTCAATATGAGCGAAATTTTTTGGCTGTGTAAAACTTCTATCCATTTACTAGACGTTAACTTTTGAACCATATTTAGTTCAAAACTCGTTTGAAATAAATAAATGTAGTGTTTTTTTGGCCAACTCTTTTACAACTTACATCTATGAAAGTATTTACTACAAAAAGCGTTTTTTTCGGAGTTAAACTAAATAAAAGTATTAACATAATCCTCCGTATAATAAGGAGGTTGTTCTACTCAATAAAACATCTTACTATTCTTTATGGCGTAAATATTACAACCTTTAGTCAAATATTTACATAGGACAACTAAAATTACTATCTACTTTAACGTGAGGAGTAATAATAGTTTCTCAAAATCAGTCTCATTAAGGAAGGCATCCGCATCAGCCGGGCCTGAATCCAATTGACTATTCGACAGCCAATCGGGATGTATTAAGGCTAGTAAACATATATTTGTTTGAGTTGAGGTTTTAACTCAGCTGGAATGGTATATACTTCTTGAGGGGGCTTCCTTTTTACGAGACGTCTCCATTTTCCTCCAAGATTCTTCCTGAAGCCTCGAACAAAACCTGGACGATCCACCGAATTTTGTACAAGCGTTTCCTGTAACGAAAAAATAACATCCATCAGTAAAAATATTAATGGCAATGAAATAAACCACAAATTATGGTTAACAACCCTCATTGTGCCATAACTGGCCTTTAATGTGAATTTATTTTGGTACAGTTTTTACTTAGGGTAATATGTGATCGATATTGGCCTACAATGTCAACGACCTCTACATGGTAGACTAAAAAACAGTCCTTGCAAATTTCCCTTTAACCAATTTAAATAGGTATATGACTTTCTTTAACGTTCTATATCAAGGCTAGTTAGACCTTAATAAAAGGATGTTATTAAGTATTTTAAAAAACTGGACATGAATCTTTAACGGGTGTCCGGTATTTCTTTTTCTAGATAAGGAAAGAAATATTCGAGTTCGTTTGCCTACAATGTACCTTTTATAATCAACGTTGCCAGACTGTTGTTCAATAAATGAAAATTCGATTACAGTACTAATAATAAAAATAATTGATTTATTTAAATTATCTAATCATTGTAGCGTCTATTTTTTGCCGATTTCGAAGGACGCATAAAGTCGTATCGCTTATTCCAAATTTAAAAATAGATAAAGGTCTCTGGCAACAATGTTTATTCGACCCACTAATTGTATTAATCTCGTTCGACTAAAAAAACGTTTTTACTCTATAATTAGGTGAAATTACTTTCGATGTCGTTTTGCTATTGAGATTCAAAACTGATTGAAAAAATTGCACGCAAACTTTATACAATTTAAATTTATTTATATTTAGAGTACTAACAAACAATAATTTTTTTTTACGTGATCTGAGAGAGAAAGGCCAATACTTCATTTTGTTCTTAATTACCTTCAATTAGCGCTTGTTGCAAAATTGAAATGTGTAGGTACCTGCATAAACTTTTGACCCCGTTTCAATGGCATTGTAACTGTTAAATGGGAAGGCTTCTCTTTCGAAATAAATAATAAAAGAGAAATTAAGGTTGTGCTGTTACGGAACACTGAGTTTTTACCGTTCTAATATTTTTGCCACTTTCTAAATGCTTGAATTTGCAATGAGGTTAATTAAAATCTAATAAAAAACAAAACGAACTACCTTGTTTTTGTTTCATAAAAAAGTTGACCGATTTAAGGTTATTAGTTATGAGAAATTTTTTGAAAAGATTAAGTACATACCTGGTTGTGGTTGTACAGGTATTGAGTGGCTGGAGGAGGTGGTTGCGTCCATAAGAATTGTCCTCGGTACGTTAAGTCTGATTGAAGAACATGAGGTAAAGAATTCTGATGATTTAGTTGGGTTGCATTCGGTGTAGTTTGCAGAACAACATCTGTTGGATGAACACTATTGTTGTGTTCCTCCCTCTTCCTGAGTTTGCTGCGAACAAGACGAATTGCAATCATTGTGCCGTTACTGCCCACCATTTTTGTATCGGGGCTCCGTTTTGAAAAACCGAAAATGGCTATTTTGAGGCCGTTCAAAAACAGTCACAACACTTTAAATAAGTTTTTTTAACCACTGTAATGCTAGCAGCACTTCACAGCACAATTAAATAATCCTTTGGTATAGTTTGAGTCACTGTATTTAATATTAAAAACTCGTGAATAAAATTTGACTAGAAAAAATACGTTTTTACGAGGGTCTAGCTCTGTTGCCAAACTCACTCTAAACTTTACTTCTCACTCTCGTCTGTCTGTCGAGTATGAAGTAGGTATACTGAGCAATCGCCTATATATACGAAATGTGACGTAGCGTAGCGTGCTGCTAGATTTCAGAGGCGTGTTTAAGGGTATTTTTGAGGAGTCAAGGTTTTATTCGAAAGTTGTTCCTGTAACACATCGCATTGTTACCAATGGTTCCACAATACATACTTTAGTTTATTATTATTTTAATCTGCATGCAATTGATAAAGATATGGTAGTTGTGACTGTTTTCGAAAAATTTGTTTTCTTATCCATATTTAAAAATAATTACAAATTACAAATTAAAAATAATTACAAATGAAAAATAAGATTTTTATTTCTTTGGTATTTATATTCGATACAATATTAATTTGTTACTATTCTTATTCTTAGATCTATTGATCTTTTATCTTTTCATTAATTATTATAACTTTTTAAGAATTTGTTCATACTTTGATAAGGTACAAATCTTTTAAAACTTAAAACAAAATAGTGATTATTTAAAACGTACGGGAATGTCTAGTTTTTAATTAGGTGGTAAAAAATACTACTCAAGTATTTAAAATTATTTTAAATAGCTATTTGCATTATTCAAAATATTCAATTCCGCCTTTCCGGTAATACATTTTTTTCATAATGATAATGTTTATTTCACTCTATAAATTGTTTCAACGGAAATTAATCTACATATTTTAGGTAGCTATTCTCTGCCTCAGTACGTTTACATTAACGGCTTGGGTAACTATTGCAGTAAAGAACTTTTTATTCTACCTGTCACATAAAATACTTATCATTGATCATTTTCTTTAGTCCTCATATACAACTTAAAAAGCTAACAGGGCACTTCATAGTGCATCATTTTCATTCTACAAACGTATAAAAAGAGTTTTAAAAATGTTATAAGCTCTATTACAAACCGCAAATTCGCGCAACAGTTGTGCATTTTATTGATTTTTTGCGTAATATTTTATAAAAGCGAATCCTAAATCTCCCCATAACTCGACGGTAATGAAGTCAGTCATAATAGAGGGAGTAATACAGTTTGTGATAGGGAGATACAACGAGACTTCGTCGTCATTTTCACAACTTCCATGAAACAGCTGACGGTCGAGTTTCTCTCTACTAAGAGAAATAACCTCGAACATTATCGTGAGTCTTAAAAATTCCAACTTACAATAAAAACTTAGAAAATCGATAATTATAGGTAATAGTTCGAATGGATTTAAAGAATAATCTTCATGAAAATGTTTTCAATAATTCAAGTGATTTAATTTTATATTTTCATATGTACAATTATCTAGACCATGTGCATAAATATAAGTACTAAATGAGTTTCCTATATATAAAATTTTAAACAATTTTTCTTTTATAGTGCACTAGCATTTACACAGTGGGATCACACAATCACAAAGGCAATGGATTGCTAGTACATTCACTAACTTTTATTTTGGAAATCACAGAATAATTTCCATAGCTGTTAATGTTTGTTTCTCTGAAAAAATCATTGAATTTTGTCAATAGTGAAAATTGTAACAGTATTAACTTTCACTTTGTAGAACTAAATATTTTTTAACGAAATATAATGACTGACGCAAAACCAAGTTCCATGAAATATTATATATTATGTACAAAATAAGTACTTGAAATATTTATCATAATTTTCAAAATCAAAGTCTGATACATATAATTATATAAAATACGATACTGAAATTTGGAATAAATTAAATAGTTCATAAATTTTTTTATAGTCGATTAGTAGTATTTATTTCCAATCGTGTTTTTTAGATGCCATAATAATGTTTGCTTCAATTACGGGATATACTTTCAATGAAAATATCAAAATGACAGTACCTCTAACAGTTTCAGAAAATCATATATTTTTACCAGGCATATATCTAATTGTGAAATCAGCCGTAAGTCAATAAAAGGAATTCTTAAAGCAAATAAGTTGCCTTCTAAGAAAATTACAATCCCCCAGGAAATACTGGTAGATAATCGTTACAGAAGATTCAAGTTTAGTGAAAAAATTCTTGATCAACTAAATACGAACAACATTTTCTGATAAATAACATTTTATGTTGAATGGTGAGGTAAATGGACAATATTGTTAATATTCGGTGGATGAGAATTCATACTGTGATTTCATATAAAAAATTTCACCCGATCATTGGCGAAAGGCTTTAAAACATGTAATAGAAGAGGAAGATAAATTCTGAAAATTTTATAATTTAACAGAAGAAACAATAACTAAACATTTCGCACCAGGTCATTTGAAATTACGCAAAACAAATTCAGATAGCGTCAGTCAAACAGACAATGAGAATTTACTTCATTAAAATAATTGAATTCAAATATTTTATTAGTTGTTTTTTATAACAGTACTTTTATTATCTTGTAATTGGTAAGAAATAAAAATTTCATATTTGGCAGATATGAATAAGTCTACATACACTAATCGCAATTGAAAATAGTAAAATGGGTTCGATCATGTTTCAATGAACAACATTGTATTCCAACTACTGCATTTGTTCCTCGCTGTATTTATTATTATGACTGAATCATTTCCTGTGCTTAAAAGGAAATATTTTACCATATAGTTTTGGAATCAAGCAATAAATCACTAGGTTATTATATCTTATTCCTAAAAATATGAGAAATATTTATGATGTATAAAAGAAAGTAAATAAACATTTTAACTACCTGAATAACTATCTGACTAAATGACTAAAAAGTCATCAATAATGTTAAAATATTTCAATATTTCAAGTTGTTGTCATTATCAAAAAATTGTATGTTGGAATCTTGAATTTCTTCAAGATATTGATATTAACTTTTTGATTTAAGAAGTGCTTGGATTGAAATCTGTATTTTGCAGATCTAATCAACGAATAAAAAATTGTCTTCTCCTAGAAATTTATTTTCTGTGCAATTTAATATTTATGACGAGGTGAAAAAGTCATTGTTGAATACTTTTTGTATTTCTACGATAAAATGGAATGAGCACATTGACCGCATGACGGAAGAACGAATTGTGAAAATATCAAGGGACAAATCACCAGCAGGGCAAAGAAGCCTTGGAAGACCTAGGAAAAGATGGAGTAACAACCTCCCAGGTGACTGAGCAGAGGCAATGATGTGAAGAAAAACAGGCAATTATGCCTATACACAGCAGGAAGAAGAAGAAGAAGATACTGCATTTATCACTTCCGCCTCCACTTGCTCACTCAACCTACAGATCGAAAGATTTCTACCACGAGATTCCCACCTGATACTTTAGAGAAAACGTCTGGAGCCGTTTATTTGGGAGAACGACCCATAACTGGATGTAAAGTAAATGTCTATTGCATCACACCCTATCATTTTAAAAAGAAATTTCGTAATTAAACTACAATTTTGATAAGTGAGAGTAGTACTTAACTTAACCTTTATGTGAGTGATGAGGTACATGGGTACCTTTAGAATTTTCAAATTTAAAGAAAAGTATGTTTTGCTTTCTGTAAGTAGCTGTGATTTCCTAAGAGCTCATAATTATTTATCAGTTGTATATTTTTGAATGTTTAATAACTATTTCCAGTGTTTTGTGGAAAATAAAACATATTTTTAACCAATAGAGTGACAAAGAAGTCAGGTACCTCTTTGTGTTTTGTATGACAATGAAAAAAGTATTTATGATTTCGTACAAAAATTAAATGATAAACATTTATTAAAATGTATTATTTCTTTAAAAATTACAAGTTATTTACTTATACAGAATTATCATAGCTATGGAAGCAGGTGTTGCATGTTGGACGAGTTCATAAGAAACTGGTTTTCTACAGTTAGTGCAAGCTTTTCTTTGTTTTCATTTGGGATCTCTGCATATGTAACAACCACTGCAATACGCCCTTCAGAAGTCTGACTCATAGATATTATAGATCCAGAAGAAGTAGAAGTAGTCCTAGTTCTTGACCAAGTTCTGTTTACTCAATTTTTTATCATTGTTCTATATTTTCCCTATACCGTTGTAGAATCAATGATTTCAAAAACTTTCTAAGTCTATTACTCGATGCATATTGTGGTTTATGTTCCATGTAAATGCTATATGCTGCCACAGCTGCAATGTCAATGATTTGTAAAAAAACTACTAAAAAGCAACCGATTCATTCTAAGCTTCGATCGCCGCAGAACTGTTTAGCTTGTCTAAAATAATAATATTCAACGTAGAAGGAAATCTGAATTGTTTTCATTACATTACATAAACACTCTCACTCTGATAAAGGTGTTTTATTCGTCACTCATATAAGGATTAAGGATATTATTTAAGAAAAAATATCATACACTTTTGTAACTTCTGTACATAAAAGTAGCTAACAACATCATTTTATTCCAAATTCGGATTCGAATTCGAAAATTTTTAGAGGACTAATTTCCCAATAATAGAAGAATTCAACTATATAATCATCTCTGATGAACAGTGTCTACACAAGGAAAAAAATAGCAATCCCAATTTAACAATTTGACTTGTTTTTGTGTTTTAATCCTGACCGAATTTTCTTGATTTACTATTTTAAGTGCTTGTGTAGAGCATTGTCCAGAGAATACCCTTTTTTAAACAAAACTTACCCTATGGCTACACGCCATAGCGGACATTGACATCAATTAAAAACGTAATGGAAAGTTTTTGTAGCTAAAATAAATAGTCAAAAATACAATCTCAAACATCGTAAAATGAGTGGATTAGAAATGATTATTTACTGTTTATTAAGAGATATACAAAAATTATTGAAATAAAAATAGTAGTTAGTTTTAATTTTTTCTACATATTATGGATGCCTTAGTAATCCAGACATATTGCAGCTACAAAAAATGTAAATTAAAGAATATTTTTATTATTGTCCATTCGTTTAGCGAGTGAAGCGAATTATCTGTCTGAAAGCAATTAAAATAACGGTGGTTCCTTTTACATAAATTTATGTTCACATATACCCATTTAAATAGTTTTATGATATTTTAACCTGACCACCTTGCATTTTAATAAATATGTAACTTCTTGAGACCGTAGCCAAATCCGGCATGTACATACAGAGTTTTTGAGGCGACTAAAGTTATACAAGACGAAAGAATTGTAGTATCGGATATATAGACGAAGCCTTCATACGTTATTATTATGCAAGAAGTGAAAATGGTTTTTTTCGGTAACTATCGGACATAATAGCCAGCTAGCTGCAATACGGGAGGGGAGCATGATTCAATGAATTATGAAAAATGGATTTCAGGTCAGCTAATTTACCGCCCAACAGTGTTGTGGTCATTGACAATGCCTCATATCACAACAAACGTCAAGAGAAACGTTCTACATGTGCAACAACCAAAAGTATGATACAACAGTGGCTGTTAAGTAAAAATACACCATTTTTGAGAGATATCGTGAGACCTAAATTATATAGATTAATTGAGATAAATAAAACGCTATATAAAAGATGTGAAATCGACTAAATCTTCCATGATGCTGGCCATAACGTTCTAGTATTACCTCTTTACCATCCCGATCTTAATTCAATCCATTTAGAGTGAGTGGCAATTAAAAGTTATCTTGCAGCTAGAAACAATCAGCTAAATGAAAATTACGTAATAAAATCGTGGATCGGTGGAAATCGTTTTGTCAGAAAGCGAGGCACTATGAAATAAGAGGAAATCTATGATAGAGTACCTAATTGGTAATATGATATAAATACTAGCAATGACAGGGATTATAGTAATAACTCCGATTTTTCCAAAGATGATTTTAGTGACAACGAATCATTATCTGGGATCGAAGAGTTACCGGGAAATATCTCAAGTGGATACATTTATATATATAGTTAATCGATTTAATCAAATTAGCAAATTAACAAACTATTTTTTATTACCACATATTGCAGCATTTTCCTTCAAAATACTGATTTATAGTAATAATAGGAGCCTAATTGTGTATAATTATTCAAAAATTTCGAAGTGGTAAATAAGTGCAATAAACTATACCAATAAACTATATAATAATGGTTATCAATTCATAAATCTTGATATTTTTTCGAATTTATATTAGAGTGTCCGATTCTCTTTACTGCCCTAGCTGCTATCATTTTTGTGTCACAATCCATCTTTTTCTTTCGTCTACCCAACGCTATGTAGCAACCAACTTCAGATGGACAGTACCAAACAAATTTATAATTATTTAGTCAAGGTCATATTCACGAGTGGTTCCATAGTTTACTTCAAAGTTCTAAATCTTTTATTCTTCCCTTTGCAGTTTTTGATAATGATTGCAATAAAAGTTGATTATCATAATGAAGTTTACATGTTGTATTAAGGCCAACTATATAATCTACCATTTATTCCCAAATAATAATCAGATCTACTACGCAGTTATATGATGGCAATCGAAGAATTTCACGTTAGTTGGCTATTTCATCGAGAGCTTATTTTTCAAACTCTTCATCAACTATCCCATACTAAAAGTGCTTTCTTTAAACATATAACCAGTCTTCTATGCACTTTTCTCCAGTTACCACTTGATAACAATTTATTTAACATTCAATGATAACCAAAACCGTCCAGCATTTAATAGAACTTCTTCGTGATAATCATTGGTAAAGTTTCACTCAAATTCAAGCCATTGTATAAAATCTTTATCAGCCCCAATAATAGTACAACTATATAATTAACATACTATACTTTATGTTAAACCAATCGTATTTTTATTGATTTCTCTAGGGTGAAATTGATTCGTGTATAAAGCGGAAGGACTACAAAGGCTTTAAACTTCATTGTGTAGTTTCAAGGGTAATTCTTATACTTTATTCAAATATTTTTAACATTCTTCCCTCCACTTTACTCCGTCATTTGTTTTTTTTTTGGAGCGAATCCGTAATTTTGCCATATAATTTTGATTTGAATTACGGTACTTAAACACATCAAATCCTTTTCAAACGTGTACCACTACTTGGAATGGATATATTTTTTCTTTTAATATTCTATTTTAATTAAAAAAAAGTTCAATGAAGCCATAATTACTCAAATATATTTCCACAAAAAATTTATTATATTTTGCATAAATACATATTTTTAGGCTTTAGAACTTTACAATTTACACTTTAAAATTTATAATCGGCATTAATTTTATTTTGAGGCAAATTTATTTTACTGATAATTCAAATAAAAATGTTTAAAACCCATTATTATCAAGTTTCATCAATATTTTCACCATTTTGTTTGAATCTACCCTTGACACTAGTAAGATTGATAACTAGTCTGGACAATGTGAATAATTCTGTAACGTGAAATATGGTACTGACGTGAGTCTAGAAAGAATTTATTACTCACCACTAAAAACAAATTTAGCCAATTTAAATTTTCGTCAATGATCTATTTTTATATTCGATTTTTTTTATATTGGGAAAGTTGTTTTATTTGTATTTTTTTTATCACAGAAGTTGCAGAATGTGGATTTTTCACAATTCATCATAACCTCAGACAACATAATATTAACTGTGTGTGGTTTTGAAACAAAAGGGGATGAAGCACCCTCCCGATAGTTGAGAGCTATTTTGATCCTTGTTTAGATTTTTCAGCTGTATCAAATATATGTATTAATTATTTTTCATGTACGTCATTAGTATTGCTAGTTTGTTCGACTACAAAAAATGTTAAGACAAAACTGCAGAATAGATTTTTCAATTAATTTACAATATACTAAATGCCTTATACTAATGAGTAGATTTTGAGGTATTAATGTATATGATTTAAACTGTTTATATATTAAAAACAAATGAGACATAAGATAAAGAACATTTTGAGAGATCAAATCCAAAAGGAAAAGGAAAAGTTTACTTATGCTTATAATACTGCATTCCAGTCGAAATGGACACACTTTTAGTTTGGAAAGAAGAAGCGATGAAGATACTAGAGCTGTAATGGATACTCGCAACACTGAAGAATTTATTTCCATCGATTCATTGACGAAGCCAAAAGCAAATTTATCGAAATTTGTTTCTTTGCCTATTTATGGTCTCAGCTTTCTTACATATGGACTAAGTTGGAATTTATATTCATACTGAACACACCTTTATTACTTTCAGGCTTTGAAGATGTTAACTTGATCATCGAAACGCATCTCAAAGTGTAATAAGCATTGTTCATGTAATGATAGTGAACAATATACAGTCATCCAAATACTTTATTATATTCTTTGTTATTAATGATATAACATTATTAGTTTTTCATTAATTTTACATTATTGCTTGAAAATTTCCATATTTTCATAATTTGACAAATAAAAATTGATGAAAATAATTCTATTTCTACCCATGAAATATCTTAGAAACCGGAACTTATAATTTTAGGTACCGCTTATTACGTTTTTGATTAGTTATTTTGAAGTTGTTGTAGTGAATTTTTCGGATTACGTAAGTACCTACGATTTTCTTACGTACGAATTGTTAGTTATTTAAAAACTGAATATTAAAAGAACACCTACATCTATCGATTAGAAAAACGTCTTGAAAACAACATGTGTAACTATAGTTGTTTTCAATTCTTAATTTTTATGAACATTCATTTTAAGGAATATTTACAGCCCGTCAAATTGATCGTTACTTTGATTTTATTAACAGTAAACACAAATTTCATACATTCTAGGTTTTTGACAGTAGAATCACACGCACAGTTACAATACGTACACTTGTCTTTTAACTGCAATATGATTAACTCATATTGAAGATAGTTGGCGACATTAATCAAGTTCTATTCACAATAATTCAGTTTGACCTCTTTGCAGTTTTGAAGTCTTTCTAGCATTTGAATTAAGATATATCTAAATAGCAATTGCTGATATTCATACTGAACACATTACCACTATACTAACACTCACAATTACACTGTCTGATGCGGGTTTCGATAACCAGTTTTCCTTCAGTCTCTGAAGACGATATAACTTGAGATCGGTTGGTGTAGTGTAAACAGTGTGTTCAGATATATTTTTTAAAATATTCAAAGCCCTTATCTATATATTTATTTTATACAGAGTATCGAGTGAAGTGTTCATGAAAAAAATGTTAACAAAAGATATAATTATCTTGATGTCTATAATAGTTCAAAACTTTGAATAATAAGAATTCACAATTGTTTATCATATTTGAGGTCGAATTGTTGATCTTTCAAAAATCTACGGGGTCGTTTAGAGAACTTGCCGGTAGAATAAATAGGAGTGTGAGTACCGCTATGAGATGTTATCAGACGTAAAATTACGAAGGCCGAAATCGAAGAGCCAGAGGTACAGGACAAGTGAGTCGGACAACAAATGGCGAAGATCGTTATTAGCTCTAAGAGATCATTTCTAATCGACAAGGGCAATAGAAGATAAGTGCTGTACAAAACATGGAAGTATTCTTAGGATTACGAAGTACTTATAGACGCATAAGGTTTTTATTTTTCCATACTGACCCCAAGTGTTATTACCTTTAATTATGGAATATCGAAGAAATCGACATTGGTGCCAAGAGCTTCGATTTTTTGTTGAGCAGAGCATGTTTGAGTTATCGTAGGGGATGTATACGCTTCATGGTCACCTTTCGTCTCCATCAGGGACAATATGAACGCACATTCCAGAAATATACGAATTTCATCTGATTTCCGCATGCGGGCAAATGTCAACAAAGAATAGTAGGAATTTCAATGATATTATGGTTAGACATGAAAGTCATCATGCACACTTGGTATGATGCACCAATGACGAGATGAGGGTTTAATTTTACTCTTCTATATCATACCATGACCGAACCAATTTGTACGATGTTGCATATTTATAAATTTTAATTAAGAAGTGGATCGGAGCCTCTTAAAATACAAAGTATTTCCATAAACTTCGTTAGTTAGTATAAGTACTTTTTGAATCATTATTTCTGTACATTCTTATAAAGTGAAGTTAATAGAGTTTATCTATTTCAAAATAATCGTATCAAATAAACAAATGTTGATAACTTGAACTAATTTGAAAATTAAGCAACTCTATTTCTAGAAAAATATAATTATTTCATCTAAGAACAAGCTATTATTTGAAAAAATGACATAACAATATATTCATACAAATAGAAAATATTTTATGACAAAAAGTAATAAAATTAATAATTTAATATCGGGCATAATTGAAACATGAATTTTATTATACACAAGTAATTTCAATTATTATTTCAAGACCACGTGAACCCAGAGGTGTACTCAGTTTTTTTTAACACATTTTGTGTGTACCATATAGATCTAAAACAAATTATTTTTATTCGTAGCACATGCCGCATAGGATAGTGATTTCACAATTTCTATTTGAAAATATGTATATGTATGAGGAATATCTCCATATTCGAAAAAATATTCTCATAAGGTTGACGACGGATTTAGTCGTATCCCAGGAAGTGAAACATAATCAATATTTAATTTTCAAAAATTATGTTATTTTCCTGCCCTTTACCAAAATTCTATATTGTTTGAACTGTGTTTGCAACTTTATTCTGTCAGTGTATATATATTCTAAATTCTAAATATTCTTGAATTTAGGTCTTTTCTACTTCAAAATGAGTTTTTTTTTGATAATTAAAAAAAAAAGATAAAAATTGACGTTTCGACTTTTCTTTAAGTCTTTATTGTAATATTAATTATTGTGAGTAAAATTCTATTATTGTTAAACATTTATACATATTTCTTATATTGTATTTGACCATAATTTCAGTCCCAGACGATGAATACGTAAGTATTCGAAAGCTCAGAAAATATATTAAAGTTAGTCCACTTTGATGTTTCGTTGCCACTTTCCCAATAAGAAATCGCTTATGTATATATATATATATATATATATATATATATATATATACAGGGTGAGTCGGTAGGAGCGCACCAAACTCATATGTCCTTATCCGATTTTCATTTGTTTTTAAGTTATGGACTAATTAAAAATGTTCATCTAGCTTTCTTTCCACTTATATCTGAATTTCAACATTATCAAAGTATGCCATGTTCGAGGCTCAAAGGCATTTGATAATTCTGACGTTTTGATGAACTGTCAGTGTACAATGAACAGTAACTGAACGTTTAATTTTGAATTTATGTGATTGTTAGTGGTGCAAAATGCCAGATACTTATTCAAATTTAGACTATGCAAATATGGTGTTTGTTTATGGTTTCTGTAGTGGAAATGCTACAGCTACTGCTGAAGAATATCGTCAACGTTTTCCACACCAAAGATATCCTGATAAAAATGTATTTATTAGAGTTTTTAACATATTGTGCGAGACTGGTAAGCTTCCCAGTGCTACATATCTTCTGAACGCGCCCCTCGACAAGGTTTGGTAGAAGTAAAAAATATTCTGCATCTATAGTAGAAGAAGATGCAACTACTAGCTCACGGAGAATTGCCAATCAATTGGGAATTCCACAGAAAAGGGTGATATACACACTTCAGGAACAAGGCTTATATCCTTATCACGTACAGAGAGTACAGCACCTACAACCAGAGGATTACGCTAACCGTATGGAGTTTTGTCGGTGGATAAATAATAATCATCATGTTGTATGGAGTATACTCTTTACGGATGAAGCTACATTTACCCGTGATGGTATTAATAATATTCGTAACTATCATGTATGGTCGGACGAAAATCCCCACGCAACAAGCAATTTTCAACATTCGTTTTCTGTAAACGTGTGGTGCGGAATGGTTGACAGTTCTTTAATTGGCCCTTTCATTTTGAAGAGTCGCCTCACAGGAGACAACTACATAAATTTTCAAAATGAATTACATTTCCAGGCCTACTAGAGGATGTTCCTATAAATATTAGAATGCAGATGTACTATCAGCACGATGGAGCTCCTGCACAAGTCGTTCGTCAGGTCAAGTAACATTTGGACGAACGTTTTCCAGGGCGTTGGATTGGTCGTGGAGGTCCTATTAATTGGCCTGCAAGATCTCCAGTCTTCACACCACTAGATGAGAAATGATGTCTACAAAATAAAAGTGACACACGGGATGCACTAATTAGACGAATTGAGAATACTGCAGCCCATAATAAAGAAGAAATGAATTAATTGGGAGAGCAACAAACGCTCTTCGTAGATGAAGCAGAATATATTTAGAAGTCAATGACGGTAATTTTGAACATTTATTGAAAGAACGCTATGATTAAGAAAAATTTTATGTGATAATTTGTTTATTTGTTAATATGCTATAACTTGAAAACAAATGAAAATCGGATAAAAACATATGAGTTTTTTTACATATATATATATATATATATATATATATATATATATATATATATATATATATATATACATATATATATATATATATATATATATATATATATACACTCCTAGAGTTTGGTACGCTCCTCCCGACTCACCCTGTATATATTAGGTCTCTTCGGATTTGAAATTAGTTTCTTTTATAAGTTTTTAAAGACAGAGGAAAATTTGACGTTTCAACTTTTTAGTTTTTAACAACATATATATAGTTATGGGATTTATACGAGATATATACCAGATGATTGCTTCAATGTGGGAGCCAGAATATCGAGAAAGAAGAAGTTATTTGGTCCTTTTGATTATTTTTTTCACTAACAGTAGAACAAATAGTTCAGAGTTGTTTTTGTAATATAGAGAATGGAATATATATAAAAAACAGATTAAATAGCAAGTGCCCATACTTTATAAACAAAATGTATGAAAATATATTCACTATATAGTTATCACACCCCGTTTGTTGTACTAGCCAATATGTAATCCAATCTAATTTCAGCAACCATTTCAAAATTTCAATCAAACAGAACATAGGATAAAAAGAATAACTTGGCCTGAATTGATTTGAATTTATAAGTTTGTTTCACAAAACTTCTGAAAAGTGAAGTAATAGTTAAGTCAAGTTAACCAACAATAATTTCATACTTCTAGTTTCTAATCTGATTTTAAAATCCGAAAAAACCACAGTTTCAGAGATAGTTGTCACTGTGTAATAATATGTAGAAAGCTAAAGTTTCAAGTCACTGATTTGATCCAGTAAGAACAAGAACATTCATAGAAATAAATTTAGTACAAGGTATAGCTATTAGATAACGAAAATATTTTTTATCATTGTCTTTAATATATAATCCTCGTCTATCCCCGCGGATCTTTCATTGTTTGAAACTGTGCTGGAAGTCTTCTTGTGTCAGTTCCTTAGCACGAGTGCAGCTTTCTCTTTTATTGCTTCATCGGACTCGTTTCAGAATCATAAATGAAAATAACAATTCGACATGTGTTATCATCCTTTCCAATAAGTTGAGAACTTTTTTTATAAATTTTCACAGTTTTATCAATTGTACGAATATATAACTGACAATCAGGTTAACCACCTTTTCAATAGTGATCCGTTTTTGACGTGCCTGGAATTATCTAGAATGGATTCTAGACGCGTAAATCACTCAAAAACGTATTTTTTAACACCTTATAAGTTTTATTTGGAGTTTTCTAAGTGAAATTTCACAACAAGTCGGTGCTGTGATATTCTCCGACGAAAAAGAGAACACGAGCCTCATGCGAATGAAGGTTATTTCTACTGATTTGTGTGAGGGGTACTGCTCTAGTAATAGGATATCACGGATATCATCTGACGGTTCTGGCATTTTTCGGATGTGGACTTTTTCAATCTCGTCATTCAATAACCAAGCCTCGTACTATTGAGAAGATTATCACAAATTTGTAGTAAATACCCAAAACAAGTTTGTTTGCATGTGTTTTTAATCAATTATTTCAACATATCAACCTAAAACTACTGGACTTAGAAGATTTGTGGGGACTATAATATAGGATTAATTTACAGGTATTGTTTTTGTTGAGGTTTCGGAGTATATAGCTTAGCCAGTGGCGACTGCAGCTGCGACTGAATTATTTCCTGTTACTGCCCATTTAGCACTACGTTACAAAAAAAACCTGAAAACATGAAACGAAGGATGATGAGGTGAATGTAAGGGTGTAGTTATTATCGTCATAATTAGTGGAAAGATTCGAACACATAAGAAAACGAGGCAAATAAATCTTTCTTATGTCACAAATATTCAATACTTAATATGCAGTGATCTGTAGTTTTTTAATTAATCCAATCACGAATATCGATCCGTTTTCCAACATCGTTGTGGATATTATTATCAATTTATTTTCTAAATGAATCTATTCACAAAAACAAAAATTATCTACCCGATTTCCGTTACAAGTATTCCCACAACCGGTGTTGATAAAGTTGTTGAAACATATCGATAAAATTGTATGTAACAGGAAAAATAGATTTATAGGAAGTGTTGATTTACTTAGGAAGATCAACTCTTACTGAAAATTACAGTGAAATATTTGGAATAAACAAATTACTTCTTCTTGAGCTAAATCAGTTAGATTTGAAAATCTAAATTCATCAGCAATACATCCTAACAAGATGTCCAGTATCCCCCTTTATTAGAGTCGGGTAGGTTTAAGGTGTGATAAAAATACGTTGATTGAATATATTGAATGCAAATTAAAAAGGTAACATAAAATTTAGAGTAATGCCGTTATCTACTGCATGCATTTATTCCAAAGGTAAATATATAATTGAAAACATTCAAAGGAAGTTTCTTTCGGAATCCCGGAGAGTATGAAACTAAATAGGTGAAATAGATGCACTTTGAGTGATTATTGTAATGAAAACTCACATTTTTCTCACTTTTTGTTTGCTATAAGTCTTTATACTGTCCAAGAGCATTGCCATTATTGGAGGCGGCTACAGGTAGGCTAGTTTTCCGCTTTCACAATAGCATTGATCTCCATCTGAATACCGCGGGAGTTGATTCAGCGCATACAGAAATTATATGACCCCTCTTCTAAACGGTTTGGATATGTTTGGTTCTATTAGGGTAGTTTCACAATAGTATCAATAAGGAGTTTCAAATACCTAAGTATCGTTATAGAGGATATGCTAAAACCAGACTTCTAGAAAATAAGAAAATAGTTCAATTGCGAGCGCGACAAAATCGTCCTAACTAAGTCGTCTCGGTGCAGGTGGTGAGCGGAAATATGCCATTACACCTGTACTTGGTCCAAACATTACTAGAGGAAGGGCTCCTATCTTTCAGTACACTGGGTCGCCTCGAGGCGTACCATGTATTTAACATCTCTAACTTTTACAACGTAACAGCCTAACGTAACGCGGAGAAGCAGAGACAGAATAAATGGGATACGGTGGAGTCCGAGTTTTCTTTTGCGTGTGAGGCTGTATTAAAGAACGAAGTTTGAATTACATTTTTTAGGTTTGAAATCTTTTCTCATATTGATTACTCAAACAGCAGTTACTCAATTTTGTTGTGGATCAATAAAATAATTTTTTGGCTTAGTTAGATATTTCCTAATCATATATCAACCGATATTTATTATAAAGCTATTAAAGAATTAATTTCATACTTCGTAAATAAATTAAATGATTGTGATACGACAATATTTGTGATTTAGTTAGAATAACTCAATAATATTTATGGTACGTAATCGAGTGATTATTATCGTTGATACAATAATTTTTCGTAATTAAAACAATTTTTGAATGTACTCGAATACAGTGTCCATCATTTCTGCAGTGAGAAGTTTAAATAATGTGTTAAGTTCAAATAAATTTTTCTCATACTTTTCGTTTCGGAATTATATTTTTCGAATTAAAAACTTGTGTTAAGACATAATTTGTGAACTTGGAATACCATAAGATTTTGAATCCATTTGAATCCAGAGGTTACTTATATAAAACATGGACAACCTGTATAATATCTAAATTCCAAAAAGCTACTATTAAAACTATAACCTCTTTGGAAGTGGATAAAATGAACGGCTTGGAAGAAATTTCAAATTTTATATTGGGATGAATACTCACATGCAAAGTTCCTTATTATTGATAATCATTTTAGACATAATTAAGACGCCACAAATCAATTTTGTAGCGTAGCAATATTGCAGTTTTGGTTTTATTTCAAGCGCTTAAAATCTTATTAAAAGAAACGAAAATTGGACTACTTTTATTAAAAAGGCTGTACAAAATCGAGTGATCAGGCGGAAATATTCATGAGATATAAACTTTCTCACCAAAATGTGGACGAATATTCTATTGAGGAGCCTCTTTCTGTTCATTTAAATATTGTCAGTTTTCACCATAATTTTTTTTTCAAAAATGCATGTTCCTTACATTCGTCCTTACTTTCTTAAAATTCATTATCTTCTATTTGTATTTACCAAATCTCCTCATCTTCTTTTTGGCCTTCCTCTTGATTCATCTACAACTGGTATGCTTTCTCTCTTCACCGTAATCTTTCTATAAATTTATCCGTAGCATCACACTTTCCTTAAAATATGAAATTTCTCATTTTGATCCTCTTGTTTTAACCAGACCTCATAATTTCTATACTTAGTATCCTTAATTTGACTTCTTCTTTTTTTATCAAATTCATTGTATCTATTTATCATTTTCACTAGTATCCTTTAATCAAGTTATCTCATTAAATACTTTCAATAAGAGCCCTCACTACTTGAAACTTGTTAGTACGATCTGATTTGTCATTGCTATTTTAATTTTCTCTGATTGAGTTGTAATTCTTGATCATTCTCGATTTACCTTCAGTCCTCTCTTTCCAGCTCCAGTTAACAATTTGATGGAGATGTCTTCCACTTTTTTAATATTCCTTATTATTATGGCTATATCGTCTTCATATGGTTTTGTTACTACTTAAACCAATAGCCTTAATGGCTAGTGTCATTAAGAAGAGCTTTGGTCATGTATCTCATTGCCTAACTTCGCAATTAAATTCAAATTTGTGTGTTGGTCCTTCTTCCGTTATTAATTCTATAGATAAAGTATTCAGGTCAATACCATATTCGTGGATATTCTAATCATTTTTGTCTCAATGTAAATTGGGCCATAGTCGACTTCTGCTTGGATGTATTTTATGGGTCAAATTCAATATAGTTTGAGCGAATTTTCTTCCCCTTGATTCCAAATAATATATTCCTATATTCTATTCGTTTTCTCCATATTTCTTCCTCACTGATTTCATCAATTCCAATCACTATTATCTTCCAACTTTTCTATCGCTTCATTTAGTGTCTCTTCCGCTGCGTCTTTCCTTTCTTTTCTCTTCTCTTTGTCTTTGTTGTAAATTGTCTGGTAGTTTATTGTCAACAGATTTTCAATTATGGCGTTACCATTTTTCCATTATAATTGTGTTCGTTATTCTCCAGTATTTTTTCATTAATCTTTCTTTCTGTCATATTATCTTCACTGCTACTTTCCTCAATTCTTTGTATATTTTAGTCTTGTGCTATATTTGTCTGGATCCGGTTTTATGTTTACTCATATTTTTACATTTTTCATCAATCAAGTCAATTATTCCTGTATTTTCTCCCTGACCCCGCATATGATTTCATAAGTTTCATAAATTTTAGTTTCTAATTCAAAATCTTGATTTTGTTTTATTTGTAGAGAACACATTGTGTGTCAAAAATTATTGTATTATATTATTAGATATCTTATTACGTATGCTGATTGTCAATGATAAGAATTATTTGATACTTGCGTCAAGAATGGAATTTCGTCTTAAAAAAATATTTAATTAATAATTAACTGATCTTATAATTTCCAAATATATAATTTACTACCTGATGTTTGTATTGCCTTAGCATAAATAATTTATTTTTCCAAATTCCTTCGATAAACTTCATATATTCAATTAATAATATATTTATTATGATAAATTTATTGCCCCCCTTGACGTAATTTGAGTGCCTTTAAATGTAATTTATAACAGTGCTCAATTTTACGATCTGAAAATAATTTTCAATATTCAATATAATTACAAAGATCGAGGACAGAAATTTTTTGTAATTATCTTTCCTTCAATCAACATTCTTGCTTATGTGTAAAGCAAGAACATCATTTGACTACCCTGATATCAATATTACTATTTCTAGAGATTTATTTAACCTTACTATAACTCTGGTATAAGAAATTTCAATTTCCCACCGCAAAGTTGACCAATTATTCTTTTATTTATGATCTTCCATTTTGTTTGTGTCTATAATTAACTGGTACAATTTTACAAATTGTAGAGGATCTTCAATCTCATTTATAAATCCAATAAATAAGGGTTCTAAAAAACGCCTTGTAATCAGAAGGATTCAGAGATGAGATTTATTAAAACATCGACGAAGCTGTCCTACATGTAACCACAAATATTCAACATGATGCATCATAGGTAGCTTCAATTGGAACAACTCATACAAAAAAACCGAATCATATCCTTCCTATATAATATAAAAGATAGCAAAAGAGAAGAAACTAAAGAAAAGATGATAGATCAACCTTGACACCACTAACAAAACCTAAAAACCTAAACAGAACAACAAGACATTTAAAGAGATTTTACAAGAATTTAATCAACGAGAGATCAACTAATTTCTTGAAAAATTGTCTAAGATAGAAGACAAAATCTATTATTCATTGAATCTAACAAAAAACTCAAAACACAGATACAATCCAAAGCTCCCATTAGAAAAACTGATCGCACCTGGGCAACAAGCGACGAAGAGAAGGTCAACACTTCTTGAAACATGTTAGCACAGTTTTTCAAACGCACAACAGAGAGATTTCTGCTGAAGAAGAAAACTCCATAACACATACACTGCATGAATCATATGTCTTCTTATCACTAAATTTAAATTTATCAAGATCGAAGAAGCAATAAAAAATGTAAATAATGAGAAATCACCGGGAATGGAAGGTAACTCAAATAGTGTTATTCGTTAAACCCAATAAAGACCCTTCAAAACCATAATCCTACTGTCCAATAAGCCTTCTACCATTATTTGTGTTCGAGAAACTTCTACAAATTTGGCTTTCGACAAACAACTCGACACAAACCAACAAGTCCACAGAGTAGTCAGATCCACAAGTAAAGTACTAGAGAGCGAAAAGTATTGCACAGTGACTTTTAATGATGTCTCCCAAGCCGCTGAGAATGTTTGGCATAAATGGCTAACAGCAAAACTTAACGAACAAATGTCACATCCAATTAGCATACTCCCCAATGCCAATTGTTACGTGTGAACAACTGTGTATTACATGTACATGACGACGTCAAATTTATGAGAATTCACCTCGATCTTAACTTGAGACAAAAATGAATTAAAAATAATGAGACATACCATCTTTAAAGATAGACTTATAGTTCTTCCAATATCAATTTCAGAAGACAGTTTCAGACAGTCAGTCCACTGTTTACCAATGAAAACATCGAGCCGTAAACATAAATGCATTTCTATTGGTCTAAGTCGTATGTACATAATTTCTTCGAAATATTCCTGCCAAAAAGTCTGCAATAAGCATTGGCTTGGCTTGGTGAGTTTCATTTAATTCTTTAGACCATGGGCGAATGAAGACAATGAAATTGCACAGTGTAGTGAGAATAAAGACAGGTACGAATTTAATAATAAAGATTTCGATATATAAATACAAGTTATTTTAAATATATTCTAATGCTTAAAAAAGGAAAATATTCAGCAATCTGATAATGCAATCATAATAAGAATTACTGAATTAACTAGACTGACTAAATTTTCCATTTATCGAGGAGTAACGAGTAGTAACCTTATATAAAAAGCTCAAAGTGTCTCCTTATACCGCAGGTGATCCGGAAGATTATTTCGCAGATGGTAACCGAACAAATTGCTTTGAATACAGATAAAAATGCAAGAGAACAGATAGGGAATGTGCGGAGATTAATGAAGCTCGAAAATTTATAAAAATACCTCCGTTTCGTGGATTTTTCAAACGCTATCGACATGGTAAACTATCAAAAACTATGACAAATCCTCACTTAATTATATCGACATATTTATGATCTTGTAAGAGCTAGAAGTTACATCGAACAATTTCCAAGAAATAGCGTCAACATTCGAAATATCTAGAAAAATATAGACACTATAATGCATTCTAAACTTGGACCTATATTAGAAGTTATATCTAGAGGAGTCCTTCGGTCACATTGCAACGGGAACAAATTCCCTAGAATTGCTCATAGTTGGATTAGTGCAGAAGGGATGTGTCCGCGAGAAAGGTCATCTATGTTATGGATAAAGACTACATAAAACAGTCAACATCGCTGAAGTATGGAGTGATACAATATCATTAATATAGGCACGAAGGCATCATAGTCCATAACATCTTTGGACCAAATAGAGAGGGCCCAAACTACATAATATTAAGAATAAGAAAACAGTTCCTCTCCATTGGAGACCCAAAATTTCCAGTCTCTAAAAGAATCAAGAAAAAATTCCAGAATAACTCCTCTAATAATAATAAAATATTCGTTGATAAATGCTCCAGAAGTAAATTAAAAAGTATTAACATACTTAAAAGTACACGAAAAATGTGACATTCTTCAAAATGATGAGATATTTTTAGAGAATTGAATTAGAGATTAGCTGAAATTATTTTATCTTTATGTACGATCTAAAACATTTGAAATGAGAATAGTTCAAAATTTATATATATTTCAGACATTCATTATGATCTATACTTCAGTAAAATTATTGTAATTATTGAATACTATTGAATATCATTATGTGAGTGTACTAGCAAACCCAGCAAAGCGAGTGTTTGCAGATAGTATATTAGTGTTTGATCATGTGATTGATTTCAAACATACTTCTCATAAATAACGTATATAAAACATTCAACAGAAACGGTTCACTCTCATTATCTTCATAAAAACGATCCAGTTAGATATAAATAATTTTTATGGTACTGTCCTTCCAATACAACGTTTAATTATCTCACGACACGTGGCTCGATTTAGAAGGATATGATAAAAAATCATTATTGCTTACTTATTCAACAATAAAGGAGGTTAGTATTTTAGCCAAACTGATCCTCACAATATTTTGTTTATTCCTTCCTACACGTGTTGTAATTTCATATAACTATGAAATTTTCAAGTATTCAGCAAAGTAAAGGGTATTGTAACGGACGATTACTAATACATTTTTTTCACACGTGTTCTCGTATGTAATGTTTATTTTAAAAGTTCGACAAACTTCTAAAAATTAGAATATTCATGAATTACATTATTTGATCAAATTTATTGATATAGGTCAAAATAAATACTGGTTCAAACATTTTATCAATTTTTAGCAAATTATTGAAGATCAATTCAACTGAATATTTACAATAGATATTTGGAATCTACCATTGTTCTAGGTAAGGCCAGGAAATATATTAGTACAGTCAAAGGTGTAATTGAGCAATTGGTGTTTCCTTACCACGTTCCCAATAAAAAACTACTCATAATATATCTGGCAAAAACTTCTTTACACACACACACACACACACACACACACACATATATATATATATATATATATATATATATATATATATATATATATATATATATATATATTTGAATAAATTTCTTATTTCTTAGACCTTTTGATATGCTTATGTTTCTAAATCTTCTTGGTTGTTTTAGGTCTCTTCTGTTTCAAAATTAGTCTAACTAATTTTAAGTCTGTATCAAAATATGATATTAACACTGACAGTTTGCGTATTTATATTGATCAATAGATCACCTTCATCATAAATATAAAAATAGGAATAAAATCAAACTAAAGCTTTGTTTTAATAAGAAAAAATTAATTTTTCCTTATTCCTTACATCTCAAATATATAGCAGTAATAAATTAAATTATTTATAGTTTTATTAGAATTTACTATAAATTTCATTTAAATTATTTAGGTCTTTTGTATCATTTATAGCTTTTTTGTTCTTATGAATGTGAACCATTTCTAAGAATTCTCTTTTTCGTGCATTAGATTCCGTTTCAAGAATTTTTGAATCTTTATAATTGAATTATGTTTTTTTGATATTTCATGGTTCATTACCACATAATTTAAGTTTTATTGTGAACTATATTATCTTTGTAGCAATCCTGAAATTTGATTTTGGAATGAAAAATTTTTTCCTGTTGAGGAATTCCATAAAAACTGATCTTACTTATTCTTGTCGATTTGTTGCCAGCTTAGTTTGAGTTGATTTTTAACTCGTATATGAGGGGTAATCAGAATTTAATATATTTTTATTAAGATCTAGTAAGATCAGTTTTTACGGGGGATTATCTTACTGTCGATTTGTTGTCAACTGAGTTTGGGGGAGTAATCAGAATTTAACATATCTTAATATTAAAATTATTCGCTATGAAATGTTTTCATTTTATTGCAATTTTGCCAGTAGTTTTAATAAATTCGTGAAATGTGATTTTTTTCTTAGCAACTATATCTTAAAAACAGATGCCGTGTTACTGAAATAACATCAGGCATGATAACATTTATAAAAATATTTATATCAGTCATATAAGAAGAAAAATTTTTTTGAACCTGACCATATTCAGAGCAGGCTATAATAAAAATATCCAAACAAGCATTACAAAAACAACTTTTTTTAAATAATTTGTCTTTGAAGATACGAAAACTGAACAGTGCAGATACTGCTATTTATCGCGAATTCTTATGTTAAGCGTGACAAAAGTCAAAGATGTCAAAATGATTACGATGTTAACGATTTTGACAGGAGTACTAAGATGTTGGTTCATCCTTTCGCGCAATTGTCTGTGGAGCAAAGGCGAACGTGTGTGTGTGTGTGGGTAGAAGAAGATAGAAAAAGATTTAAAAAAACAAACTCGTTACCTGAGGCGAATTACCCAACGACAAGATAGAAAACTAGCTCGCCGAGATCGTTTTGTTACTATGTGACGCATTGCCCAACGGTTACTATTTCTGCACTATATCGCCACATTCGAACCGTTTAGCCCAAACGTTAAAAAGTGAAGTTTTTCGAATCTATACTCGGATGAAAAATATTATTCAATTAAAATATTGAAATATATTGTTATACTCGACACTTTCTAATTTATAATTGATATATTGATATTTCACTGTACTAAGTATTGTTCAATGTTCAAATCTAACCAAAAGAATTCTTATAAACTCGTGCCACTATGTACAATGTTTTTACTATGGACTGTGTTCAAATGTAATTAATAATTTCAATAATTGACTTGGCCACGTAGCTATTGCCTGTCACATGTGTTTGTGTGTGAAAACGAACGGATGTAAGATGGTGGTTCGTTTGATATATTTCTTCAAGAAACCATTATTTTTTATAGTAGCTAAGTGTTTTTTAGTGAATTTGGGAAAATTTTTATTAAATCCAAAGTAATCAATTCTCAAACTAAGAACGTTTTGTACACGATTAGGCGTTGACACCAAATATTTGCCAAAGAAAAATATTGAGGAATATATCCACATTATTATCGTAAAATGCTCAATTACCTCACAATTTCCGAAATTTATGAAACTTTTTATTGAATAAAGTAGAAACTTTATCAACATGTGATTTAAGCCTATTCTAGCGTTATTATGGGAAAAGATCGAATCATATTTCAGTTTCAAAATGTGTCGTGTCGAGTAACGCGCGGTAATTGAATACGTACGATTAAAAGATCAGACCCTATCGCAAATAGAAAACTTTTTGTGAATCTGTTAGAATTTGTATTATCATATGATAGATGTTGCAAGATAGACGTGTGGCTTTTGGACAACAGTTTAAAACAGTGGTACATAATATACTTACTGCCGAACTGATCATGATAAAATTGTCTGTCCGATAGGTACCACAAATGTTAACAGATGCACACAAGAAAAATCGAAAAGGCATTTGCATTTGTGTTATTATCGACAAGATAACGAATATTCTCTCGAATCCCTATGATATAAAGATCAAAATGCAGAGTAAGGAATGGGAAATATAGAAGTCGAAGTAATTAAAGATCTGATAGGGAAGGTCATGGGAGCCATATTTTCTTCGGATAATAAAGTCATATGTGCGGTAAATAAGTAGTTTGATGATTTGTTGCTTTATAAAATTTTTATCTTAAGTAGGCCAATGGTCGAAGAAAAGGAACCAGCTCAAGTATCTTCTTTCAACTATCTTCTTCCTATTTTTGAAGACGATAACTTATTTATCTGAACATGCGTTAGATAATCTAATTATGAGTATTTAAGTAATGGTGAAAGGTTTATCTTTGGTCTCTGGAGTCGATAACTTGGCGATGAAAACACACGTCCGACAGTGTTTCTGTAATAGTAGCAGTAACAGTGCGTTCAGTATGAAGAAATCATTATAAAAGATAATCAGAAGTTTCTGAAATTCACTTTATATTCGAATAATTTGAAATATTTAATCTGAACAAAATACGCATGAATCCACACCATTGTATTAACTTTACAGTTGTTAACTTGTCTATGCAAATGGAATTAATTTTTTAAATCTCTTACTTTTTTGATAACTGCAAATAATTCAATCTTTCTACGAATTTCAGTGCAGAATTTCATATTGTTCTTTTTCTATGAATCACAGTCTCCTTTTACCAGACACTAGACAAAGATTGCTACGTTTCCATTATGTTTATTTCTGTCTTTTCGCGAGAGTGTCGTATATAAAGAAAACTGAACTATTTAGATATAGAAGACTGATTTATGACCGTGATAGTGCCATTGAAGAGAAAGAGTGAATAGAAATTGGATTTGAATAAGCTATAATTACAAACGTGTACCGGTGTACCAAAATTTTTAGTATATATAGTGTGTCTAATTTATACTTAAAAAGCACGCACGTGTGAAATCTAAAGTTATTTACTTCTTTCAACCTTTTTTTAATGTTTATTCTAATTTCCAGGACATAAATAGGATGATACTTTTTCGTAGTCAAAAATAGAGAATGAGTAGGCACTAAAATATCACAATTATTTAAAATATAGAAAGGTAAGGAAAAAAGTTGTTGGAATTAAATTTTTTTTAAATCTTTTTTAATAGTTTTTGCAACAGAAACTAAAATATTTGCAATAAATTTATAAAAAATGAATAAACGTTTATTTTTCAATTTTTTGAAATCATATTTACAAAAAATAACGTGATTTATTAATAACTGAAAGAATAATTTCTGAATATACAGACACAGTTGCACCTGTAAAATCTCCATTGTTCTTTGTGTACGCATACATTCCAAACGTAAAAAAGCGAAAATACAAGAAAAAATTTTTGATTCTTTCTTTCTCTATAGTACTACAGCTGCACGTCTTTATCTTCTTATGTTTTCCACAGTCCTCCCTGTCTAGAGCTGCTTTCTTCCAATTGAATATTTTCAGCAGACTGATTACGTCTTCTGCAACTTCTTTCTGTCACCTTTTCCGAGGCCTCTACTCTAACAAATTCCGAGATGTGATTGCTTGTATTTTTAATACAACCCATGATTATATCTGAATCTCCATTTCCATATTTCAGGTCATATATTCTCTTTAATATTTTCATATCTGAGGTATTAATGTAATCTCCTTTTCTTGTGTTTCTCAACCGTACGTTATTACTGGTCTCATAATGTTCTTCTATATTCTGACTTTATTAGGTACAAGGGTGCATAGCATGATTTATTTGCATGTTTGATTTTTCTTCATCTTTTGTAAGTTGTAGACACAGGTATATGAAATCTGCCAGTCTTTCCAGATTATCACCATTGATAGAGCATATGTCTTTAACCGTTGGTAGTGATTATCCTATTATATTTATGTCATGTTTGTTAAGGTTGTTTCCGGGATTAATTGATATATATATATATATATATAAATATAAATATATATATATATATATATATATATATATATATATATCCCATAGACATATTGAATGAGTACTGGACTATTGTCTTCGTCAATGTGACTTTACTATCCGTATTAACTTTCCTGGTATTACGAACTCGTTCATAATAACATATAGTTTATTTATATGAATGGAATGCCCTTCTTAATGGTTCTATAACTTTAAATATTTGGTCGAAAAGGTCTGAACTCCGTTTCGTTCTCATCAATGAGTTTATCTGCATATGGGAGTACTCTTTTACTTTAGATACACTTGTGTATTTATTGATTACTTTGTTATATATTTTCAGTATTATTACTATAATTGTATATTTTTCTGGCCATTTTTTTCAAATTTTATTATAATTCAAAAAATATGTTATATTTTCCATTTAAAATTTTCACTTAATATATAATTTAAATTATTTTGAGAAATCAAATAGATATCTTCCTTTTCAATTAGTGGCACCCAATCTCATTTTAGTTTTGACATAATATTAAAACCACCAAATAAAATCGGTTTCGTAGTTTTTAATTTATAATAACATGAATGTGTTGTATCAAAATTTTATCTAAAAACTAATCCCATGTGAAAAACAGTAATACACAAATTATTTTAAAAATATCTCTGATACCAGTTCCAAATATGCCACTATAGTTTGGAATGTTGATCGAGAAACTTTTGGCCGATGTCTCAAAAAAAGTAATAATCCTTTTTCATCGTAATTTTCACATAAATTTCGAGAAGGCGACGAAGAAAACAGTTTGGAATTTAGTAATTATTGGTAACAATCCGATTTTACATGCTGTACGTGTTTCTAATCTAAATGAGCTATATATACTATATGTCGAAGTAACTAGTTTCTATGTATTATCTCTCACATTGATATATACATGTATTAGTGAAAAACTGTCATTAGCTATTATTCTAGTTGACACTAATCTAGTATTAAATAAATCATGTTATAATTACTCATGTAAATACCGTTGAGAAACTCTAATATTGACGTCAAGAGTGCAATAAATATATTGTTAATCATATAAATAGAGCTTATTGGAATAGAAATATGTGTTCATATGTTTTAATATTTTTCATATTTTTATTCTCTAATATTTTCTTTGAAATGGAAAACCTAATTATTTTACTACGAATATGTATTGAGTTTTTTGTACCCTACGAAATTTTTTACATGTTTTTTACTAAGCTGAAATTTCTTGAACCGTTGATGATATTCATACTGAACACACTGTTTACATTACCACTACACCAACACTCACAATTATACTGTCTGGCACGCGTTTCGATAACCAAGTTATCGTCTTCAGAGACTGAAGGTAAACAGTTTACGTTTAGCCTCTGAAGACGATAACTTGGTTATAGACACGAGCGTCAAACAGTGTAATTGTGAGTGTTGGTGTAGTGGTAGTGGGAACAGAAATTTTTTAGTGTCTAAATTGTACCTCCAAATTAAATTCTCTCTTTTGCAATTCTCCTTTGCTTTATATCTGTTTTCTATTTCGAGATTTTTGTTTAAAATAGAATTTTGTATACAAAAGCGCTGGAAATGTTATATGGAATTTCAGCGTTCTCAAAAGTGGTCGTGGCAGGGACATATTCAAAAGAACTTAACATCCATGAGTTAAAGGAAATATCGATGTTTGAATTCTCTTATTCTATGTCACGAGTTAATTCTGCGTATTTTGAGCGATTGAATCTGATATAACTCTTGCTAACTTTCTGAAGCAAAAATTATCACTACAGACTGTGTTAGTTTTTAGAACCCTTTATTTAAGCTTGTCTTGATGTTCTTTACGTTTCCCGAGACGACACGACATAAGACGTTTATTGAAATAGTTCAGACTTTAGATGATAGAGAGACCATGAGCATACTAAACCCATAAGATGAAACTTGATAGTCTCGTTCTCCATCTCGTTAATTTTTTTTTCCCTGAAAAGCTAAGTTAGCAATTATTTTTTATGAAAATTTATTATTCAAACAACTATACGCGAGTTAAAAAGTTCAATTGCTGCTTCCACCATTAATTGTTTTGAATATTGAGAGCCGTTTTCTTATTTATAATGAGACGGGACAAGAAGATACGACCACGAAACGATATTGATACTCAAACAAAACTCCCTTTTTATCTAATTTCTAGATACTGTGACGAATTTCTTGAAGTATCGCTGTCTTTATCCGTTGAAATTTGTTGAATGATTTTCATATCGCCTTATTAGCAAAAAATAATTATTAATTCAAACAGTATTAAAATTATTCAGAAGCAGTTCCAAATAACTCTTATTCACAACAAGTAGTAAACAAAAATCTAACCTTGAAATGTAACAAGTTATATCAATTTTAATTGTAATTGGTCAATTAATTTTATTTTGTTTTATAAACTCAGACATTAAAACCGTTTAATAGTGATATCAAGATTGTTAAGTGCCGTTGAAATATATTTAGTTCATTGAAAAGTTATATAGACCTCCAAAAATTAGCAAATAATTTTATGTTTAATGTTAAAGGTGATGACTATTCAATGGTAAATCAGAGTTTTTTGGACTGCACCTCAAATCAAGAATGACCTGTTGAAAAAAGGGAGAAGAAAATAATTTTTTTTACTCGACAGTCTGAGACATATAAACAATTTGTAGAAACTTTTTTCTATGAAATTGAATTCATTACACATCCTTTAGAATTTAATATCGAATCACAATGAACTGGTCTATAAAAGCGCCATAATATTAGAAATAAAAAAATAACGAAAATTTGGAATTTCGGCTAGGAAAAATTGAGAATCTTCATAGTTGTAAGGTGATATCAAGTGCTTTTGTGGATTAGGTTTATTGGGGGTACCACGTTATAGCAAATGCATCTTTGGTGGTCTACAGAGATGTACAAAATTTCTTAAAAAATATATTTACACACAAAATGCCGGTGCTTTGTCGATTTACTATTTCAAATGAAAAATATCAAAAAGTTTGGCACATAAATACAAATACAAAATAGGTGTTCTCAAAATACTTCTTCAAAATACAATTATCTTTTTTTGCTTCTGTTGAGACTCATTATCATCTCTTCATATTGAAAACTTTACCAGATTTGTGTAACCATCCTTTAAATATTCTAGGGTTTTCAGATTTTACTGTAGTATTGTCACAAGTAGTTTTTTTCTGATGCATGTATCTGGAATCCACTCTTCAAATTGTCATTTCTGTGATAAACAGTTCCTCAACTTACTCTCTCTTATTATTCCGCACCTACTTAAAGTTGAAGAATGGAAACGATACTGCTGCCAGAATGCTGTACTTGGATCTTGAGTTTTCTAAATTATATTTTTTGAAACGGTTCTAAATACTTATGCACCAGTTCTTTGGATTTCGGGAATATTCGGCTATTGTATTATAAATTTTACCAAGTCAGCAGGGGGCTCGTTGAAGATTTATCAGTTTCTTATAAGTAAATTTCAGATACATTCGTTGACCTAACGCATAATGTGAAAACAGCCTGAAATTTAGCCATAGCCATATTAGATAATTTCCTATATAAATTACTTATACACCTTGCGTTATCAATGTCCCTTGATGGGATCAAATTTAAGGTATAAGCTACACATGCCACGTGGTTAAAAATTCAAAATTCATTTCGTAAAGTATTCTAAATTCAAAATGTTTTTTATTAAAAAGAATTCGAATGAAAAAAATAAAATCATCGGATTATTTAGAAATGCTGCATTTTTATTTAGGAGCGATGACAATACAATAATGTTATTTATTACTACCATTACTCCCGAGTTGATTTTTGATCCACTGCAAACGATCAGATAAATTCATCGCCTAGAGCATTAAATTAATAGTAACATTTACCGATAAAAAAGGCTTAATGATCTGGTCTTCGCCCGTCCACGAGATGCAATGTATGGTTGAATATGTATCATTGATTTAGGTTCTCGGCCGTTTGCTGCTGGACGAATAAATGAAAAGAGCTACTTTATTGCTAAAAATTAAGGGACAGAGTCGTCATGTTTAACGTTGAAGTATTACATGATATTCTAGTCATAAATGATTTAACAAATAGTTATCAATATATGAATGACATATGATGAGAAAACTAAAAGCATGTGGTGCTAAATATTATTCGTTAATTTCTCATTAGTTTTATTTCGTAATATAGATATTTTGGTTTGAGATATAGAATAATTCAAGGAATATCAAAATTTTCCATTAAAAAACATTTTCGTGAAACACCTTTGAAAAATATCGGTATACTATTCTTTAAAATAAATGATTCAAGACGAAGGAAGTAGCAAGACATTTAGAAAAATGGTCTTGAGTGGAAGTGCGAGTCAAGATTCAATATTTAGTGACAAATCCTGTATCTGCAAAATTCGCAGTTATTTGAGTAAATTTATAATGAAGAAACCGAGAGCAGTAATGGTATCGCTCTATTCAGTTAAACAAACAGGATGTAATAGACCGGCAATGTGGCAGTAAGTGGACGGCCAAATTCTAAAATACTGTAGTCATCATGGCTGGAAGAAATGATTAAACACTGCGAAAATTGTCAGAGTTGGAAGTGAGCTACGGTAGCGCTTAGCATATCGTTTCTATACATATCGATATTCCAAAGTGTATATATCATTTTATTCTTACATTAAGAGTTATTGCTTAATCTTTAGTTTTATTCATTATGGAAGCATTTATTTTAGTTAGGGATCGAAGATTATCAATAAATATGAAAAAAAAAAAAATTTATGAAATCTCATTCGAAATTTATCTGTATACTTTTCTCTTAAAAACGCAAAACAGATAAGGCAAAAAAGAACTTCAATAAGTTCTATTCTGTGACCAAAAACAAAGAAAACAAAATTATAGATAACTTCTTGACGAATTCTGTGAACGTCACAGTGAAGCAATCATTTTCACCACACGATAACTTGGATTTAGGCTCTTCCCAATACTCCTTAGCAATAAAACAATAAAATTCCCGACTTCAAGTTACAGAAATAAGGCTAAAACTGTGGAATTTCAATGAACTAATTCATTATTTTGTGTTATAATTTTGTTTTTCCATCGTTACTAGACTATTAAAACTGACAGTAGTATCGCATCTCCCGAGCAATTAGACATTGAAATGATTCCAAAAATCTATTTTTGTCTGTAGGCGCGACATGTAGACAGCTGTTAATAGGGGAGGTAGAGTTTGTTTTCGTTTCTATCTCTTTTTATCTTATACCCGTATATTACATAAATTGCTAATTTTACGTCTCTGCCAGTGTTATTTAATAGATGCAATACACGAACTGAACAAAAATATTTATTTTTATTCTAGCCAATGTTAAGTCGTATGAACTTAAAATTTAACCTTCATGTTCACGTGTAACTATTAAAACTGTGATAATTTTATTGTTACTTTAGTCAGAATTCAAAAACCTTAAGGTAAATTATAAAACTTTAGCGGTGAGTGTGTAAAACCTGGACGCTCGAATTACTCAGGCGTGCCAACTTTGAAAGTTTTTCATGATTTCCGTTGAAAAATAGAAAAGTGAAATTATATAATTATTATTTTAGAAAAATAGCAGACGATTATCGCGCTTTCAAGGTCATGGCTGCACCAAAATTAGAGAATTTTGAAAGTATTTTATTAAATATAATTTTTATATATATATTTGTATTTACCTAAGCAGACATTTTCTCAATGAATATGATGTGTTACATATTTCCTTAGCATACGCATATGTTTGATTTTTCATTGGTTTGATTACTGTATTAAGGTAATAAACTGTTATAATAATTGTTAGCTGTGAGCTGTGAGCCCAATACGTAAGCGCGATAATATCAATTGATGTGGTCAGTTTGATGTTGATTGGGACTAAGGATTCACTGATTGATTTCTTTTAAATTATTTTGTGTTGCACTTTATATGTTTCGCCACACATTAAACACTATTTATTTAATGGTACATTTCATTTTTTAAAAAAAAAACTTTGCATATTTGGATAGAGTCCTGGTTGTTTGTTGCTGATCATTTTACCTGGTCTACTTCTTCATTTGCTTTTAAACCGAAATGTGATGGTACAAGCATAAATTCGAAGGTGGCATCTTCATTTTTTAAGTACGCTATGTTTGCTTCAATCAGTAAGGCAATTGAATTTTTAGTAGAGAATCTGTTAGAGATGATGAAGTTTTTGATTCTACTATATGAATGAGTGCTTGTGGTATTGTATATGATTCTGCAGTGTATGTAAAAGTGACAGGTTTAAAATTGAATTTTAAAGATGTAAAGACTTGCGAATGTGTCCGTTAATATCATATTGTGGTTGTGGTAATTTTTAATTTTTTAAAAAAAGATTATTAAAATTATTAAAAAGGTTAAGTGGAGTTTCTTTTTTTGCCATATTAAAAGAGGTATTAATTTTAGCTATGTAAATTAACCAAGGTGGAGGGGGTTGAATATTTGTTGGGAGAAATTGGAGTTGTAGATCTTGTGGTTTTTTGTAGATCGAATTGTGGATCTAATCTTGTTGTGCTGTAGGTCTTTGGAAACGATCTGTACCGATATTTGTCTAAGTTGGGTGCTCTTTATTACTAGCTAGTTTGGAAGCGTATGAAATCAATAGATGTTGGCAATGCAAGCCTAGAGGTGGCAATCCTGTTAGGCATTGTAAGCATTCAACTGGGGTTGTACAAAATTCGCCTGTAGCGTATTATTCGTAGTATTCGTAGTACTACGTAGGTGATAGGGAAAGTGGACAGTTCTTCGGCAATAATCAGTACTAGTATGTAAATAAAAAAAAACAGTAAAATTTGAAATAGTCAATGTTCTTTCAAAATACGTCTTTTTATCAAAAATAGTGTTGGCGAGACTTATGCATTATTGACTAGCTTAAGTGCTATTTAATGCATTGAAAATATGCAGGGTGTGTAATTGATATTTCAATTTTTCGAAAAAATTTAAGGTTAAGATGCTGTACTTATCGTATGGTACTCTAGATTCTTAAAAATGTATTAGTCGTCATTAATTTGTGCTGAAAAGTGGATTGTTTTGATTGCGAAAAACAATTATAAAACGCATATGAAAGCAGTATTGTTGTTTCTAATAATAGACATCCGTATAGAAATATTGAGCAATCAACAGTTACAAAAATAGTATTCAAAACTGATGGTTATATTTGAGATAATTTTAATACAAAACAAAGCACTGAGTTCAAGAAAATAAAAATTTCGCTGCATAAAACAAATTCTATAATACGAGATATGATTAGAAAAATGTTACCAAATTTTTTAAACAAACATATGGAGAAGAAATTTCATTACCTGAGAGTAGAGACAGATGTTTCTATTTGTCAAACTGTTGGTGTATTAAAAGACATTTAGAACATTTGCGTGGAAGCACAAACCGAGATTTGATATTTTTTGATAAATAATACATCCGTGAAATTCGTAGTAAATCGACGTTAATAATGAAGAAGCACAGAACAGTATGGTGTCGCTCTTGTCAATCAAGCAGTCATAGACGGCTATATCAGGTAGTGGAATGCCAAATTCTTCATAGTAGTCAACAACGCTCGAAGAAATGATTCAAATCTGTGTAAAATCATATCAGAGTCAGCATATCGATCCTGATGTTGATATTCCAATGTGTGGAGCATGCGTTATCTGATGAGTGCAAAGCCATATAAATGATGTGCAGTATCACACTTCTCTGGTGTTGCAATTTTGACAACTGGCACTTAATTGATAACATCGTTACAGGAAACGAATCTAGGCTTCCTTATTTTATCCCCACAATCAAAATAGTACTACACTACGGAGAGAAAATACTTAATATCATCAAATACATTCTGCGATCCATGTGTTGTTATCCTCATCGATGACTTGTGGCCAGACTATCCACGCCGATTGTTATTATATCAAACGGCTGGGTGTTATCCTACTGTATGACAATGCCAGAAACCATACTATGCATACCCAGGAATTATTACGGTTAAGAGTTTAGCACCCAGTGATAGTGATTAATCAACACATCTTCAAAGAGTGATGTTCTTTAATTCTCAAAATAAAGATGCAGATGATCTCTGACTACATGAAAATAATCCAAACTGCAACTCAAATAAGTTGATATAAATGTAGCTTTTATAAATCCACTGGAAATTTTTAAGAAACATATGAAAAATGAATCAATAAATGATACTTCAATTTTGCTCAACCCCAAAGGGGTCATATAACACAACATTAGTCAAATTATCAAAAAATAAATATGAATTTTTAACGAATTGTAGTAAACTGGTTCAAATATCATAGAAAATTTCATCACTGCCTATATAAAAACATAGGATATGAAGTCCTCAAATCTTTGGACAATATGGGGCCGTTCGAATCGATATAATAACTCGACATTCGACCGTTTTGTCTGTTTCTAGATAGTCAATGTAGATCACATATAATGAATCTCACAAAACGGTGGCCATCACCTTTCGAGCCGATAAGATATTCTACGCATTTACAAGTGAGTTCACGCTTGGATTTACCACAGGTTTCTCATACTCAAAATATCATGCAAGGTATCACCCACGTAATCTTTTGGAATGCCTACTGTTTCAACTATTCATTTCTGTACACAGCTTCCAAACGCTCTTTTATTTTGATACGGGAGTTACCTTTACAAACAAGTATTGCTCCAATTCCATTTTTCCAAAATCCATGGAGACGCCCGCTTCCACACCCGGTTAAAAAAAATACGGTTTACCCAGCTGAAATTTCCAAGATTAAAATAGGTGAGGGTTATAGGTGGTAGGTCTGGTATTGTATAATCCAGGTGTTCAATACGGTTCTGAGTTAGATCTTTCAGTTCGCACATGAGCATTTCTCACCTCATCATCACAAAAAAAAAAACAACAACAGAAGTATGTGTTTGCAAAAAATATTCAATATCGAATGTAAATTTGCTCTATATAGACCTTGATCGAGTGGGTGCGGGGCTCGTTTGGCTTTTTTGCGGGGCCCTCTTTATGTATTAATTCAAATCCAGTATATACATATACGTATATATGTCTTGATTTTAGGGATTTAAAATTAGTTTTGTTTTTCTATTTTTGGAGACAAGTAAAAATTTGACATTATGACTACTTTTAGTCTTTATCAAAATATGTTGTATTGATATATTTCGTTAATATTTTTAAGGCAAACTTTGAAAATTTTTTTTGTTTATTTTGATGATAACACTAACAATTGGACTTGGCTCTGTAACTCACTTAGAATTATATCATATCAATAAATTCAATTGTACCTATTAAAGGCAGAATAAGTTTCATTTCTACAGATCCATTTTTATCTTTTTTCCAAAAACTTCAATAATCTAATTTGTCAATACTTCTAAGTAAACAATTCCAGGAACTAACATTGTTTGTATATTTAAAATATAATTTTATTATTATGTTTATTGAATCCGAATTATAAATATTAGTTTTATCGAAATATACCTACATTTTGTATATGTTTTTAATCCAGATTCGTAACGTAATAAACACGAACTGTATGTTAAACGATAGGATATCTTAAAACGATAAAACACAACTAAGTTTTGGTTTTTCCTTGATACATGAACTAGATCCATTTGTCGTATATTCAGATATATAAATATTCAAAAAATAGTATTTCAGATACATATTTTATAGATATTGCCCGAATAGAGGTGTTTATATACACGAAGCACTTTACCGCATTTTTATTAACCATAATATTTTTATTACCTTTATGCGTTAATTTATCACAGCGTAAAAATCTAAAAATAGCAATGCAAACCTTGTTAACAGTATTTTGAGGAACTGCTGTTAATTAAGTAACGTAAATAATTAGTACACTCAGACAAATATCTACATATGAAGACGCCACAAGGTATTTAAATCAGAAAATAAAAGGTAATTATGTATACTTGAGACGTATCGTAAGAATCAGTAAATGAATCAAAAATGGGCAGATTAAACGATTTATTGGGCTGTCTTAGGTAACCTTTGATAAACTGAACTAGATATTATAGAACAAAAATTTCCACAATCTTTTCAAGCAAAAGTTTTTAACCACTGCGTATGTTCAATCTTATGACTTCCAAACATGGACATTTAGAACAGTGAATTAGGATGAAATTGACAAAAAGTTATAACCAGATGGAAGCTTCAAACAGCGTTGAAGGACAAAAACGGAAATGACTGTATTACAAACATACCGAAGAAACGGACCCAAGGACGACCAAAATGGAAATTTGTAGAAAACAAGATGTAACTAACAAATAATTCACTAAATACCATGTAATTATAAAGATGGAGGACACCAATCAGATAGGCAAGTGAAAGATACGTGGATGAGAATGGAGACATCATGGGGAGGTATTTATCTACAGTTGATGGATTGTGGCTGGATATATAGAAATAGGTACAAAATATCCATTTAATACGTGTATTAATAATAATAGTACTAATAAGTTTAATATCATGTGGGTACTTTGCGTTTACGTTTACTCAGTTAATGATATTCATATTCATTTTTTGTATGAAAATGACCACTTTTGTCGATTCGACACTTGGTTTTTGAGAGATCGAGACCAATGAATTCTACATTAAAACATGGTTTTTAATTCAAAGGAGTTTGATTTAATGAATAATAATGCTTTAAATATGTTGTTTCTGCTACTCATTTTATAACTAGTAATTTTTGCCATTAAACCAGTTTTCTAACCAATATTCATTCAATCATCGCTGTTTTAATGGACATAATGTGATTCAGTAGTTTTTGTTTCAACTCAATATCATTCTAATTATTTTTATTATAGATCAAATTTCATGAGATTGTATTAAAACGAACTTTTTACAATACAACGTAAATAATAAATGTGTTCAATAAATCCGTGAAGATGAGTTCGAACCATATGCCATATTTCAGTTTCAGATCAGATCTTTTGTTTAGTGAACAGTTTTTTTAGTATAATAGTTAACAGATATACGAGGATGTATTGATACCTAGTTAGCCTAGACCAGTTGGATAAGGGTAGAACAATAACTCGAGATTACTATTCGACATTA
Source organism: Diorhabda sublineata (assembly GCF_026230105.1). Taxonomy (NCBI): domain Eukaryota; kingdom Metazoa; phylum Arthropoda; class Insecta; order Coleoptera; family Chrysomelidae; genus Diorhabda; species Diorhabda sublineata. The sequence continues at coordinate 13,734,186 of NC_079476.1, forward strand.
CTGACCACTCTACAGGAAAAAATTAAAGAGAAAAGACGCGGAAAGCTATCCAAAGGTATTTTGTTTTTGCAGAACAACGTCCCTGGCAAAAAATTCGTAATTTAGGGTTTGAATTACTAGAACGCCCCCCTTCTTCACCAGATTTGGCTCCATCCGACTATTATCTCTTTCCTTAACTGAAAAAAAGGTTGATAATTCTCTTCCAACGAGGAGGTAATAAAAGCTGTGGAGGTCTGGTTTGCAGAGCAACAAGAAACATTTTTTTGAAAGATCTAGAGACGTTGCAGGTTCGCTGTAATAAATGTATCCAATTAAGAGGAGAATATGTTTAATCATAAAATATTTTGACATTGAAATTTGTTAAGTTCTAAAGTAGACTAAGATTTTTTCAGTACATCCTCATATACCCTTTTAAGTAATACTAATAAATTGTATAATAATAATAATACCAATAGTATGAACGAACAAGGCAAGCTGCAGGTTCTTGCATCGTTTTGTGTCCAATTTATCGGTTTTGCTTTTACTAACGCATGATTTTGATTAATAACCGTACTTCAATTGACGTTGCTCATACGTAAAAGACTCAGTATTAAAAATAATTTTTTGTAGCGAACGAAGAGTCGAAAAATGTCATGTCGCAATTGAAGAAAATATTATTCTAAAATAAATTGCAATAACATAAGACAATATTAAAAAAACGTTAATTACAAACTTAAATAATATGAAACATAAATATTGTTTTGTTATGCACTAATGGACATTAAGTCAACTGTACATATCCGCATTTCAAATTAGATGTGTCTGGGTTATTGTTTACGAGTCCATCTCGAGTTCAGCAACCAAAAGAATAATTTAGAATTTATTATAAGGAAAATATCTTGCTAAAATATTTGTTGTCTAAATAATATCAAATATATTGGTATTATTTACATCGCATAAGAGAAGATGCTATGAAATGAACAAACGCAAATTTCTTGGAATGGTTCGAGAATTGTTTAAAAGAAATTTTGAGTTGAATTATTTACAGTATTTATAATAAGCGCCTTAAAAATCAATCAAAGTATACTACTAACCTTAATAATAAATGATTCAATTATTTGACATTCTAAACCTATTATGTGAAGAAATTTTTCACGTTCTGCGAAAGTAACTAGCCTCCAGTTAATATATGAGATGCTATAGAATAGACTCTACCCTATGTATGGTCTCAACGCCTTTGTTTGTGTCCGTTCATTTCGAGGCATGAAACAGTGTGTATTATAAAGTTCGATAGTGTCTGTTAATCAAACATCTGTACATCAAACAGCGAAAATGTTTGCCCTTTGAGGTAAAAATGATAGTTAAGAGTGTTTACATAAAGTTATAGTCTGGTTCACAAATACCATTTCGTTAAAAACCTGACCCGGTCCATCAAAAATGATGATTTTGTTCTCATTCTCATTGGAAAGGAATCTAGAACAGCTGAAAAAAATGCAAAAGTTATAAACAATAAAGTGAAATGAAAAATAAGGATTCGGTTTTTTTTTGAAATATTTCGAAAACTATTTGAGATAATAGAAATTTGAAAAAAGATCTTTAGCGAGGGGAAAATTTCCAAAAATGTTCCATCTCCCAGAACTGTGCAGACAATGCTTATAATTTTAATTTAGCGGCGAAAATAGAGGTTGAAACGCGTGGTTTGCCTGCCTGATTAAATATTATCCAGGAATAAATAAATTGGCGTACTAAGTAGACATGTCAATAAACAACAATCAAGACATTAAAAAATTATTTATTGAAATAAAGCCATCAGGAACATTTTTTTCCAATTATTGTATTGAATTGAAAGTAATTTATACAATAAACTTTTATTTTTTTATTTATTAAATTCATTAGTTTTTTTCACATTTCAATTTACATATGTTATAAACTAATGAAAATATGATAAGAACATTCCAAGACTTTTTAGATCTTCATTAATAAATTGAGGTTTGGAACCGAGTTCTAACTTTATTATTTGAAAAATTATAAATAATATTAAAAAAAAATTAATGTTATTTTCTTATTCTAAGGATCTAATGAATTGAAAGTAATTTCTAGAATGTGTAAAGTTCACAAAAATTTATTGATTTTACGGTTTTGAACATTCTACAATTATAATTTTTTTTATTCTTTACTCATTGTTGGAACGTTTCGGTGGTGGCGAGTTATAAGTCTCTTCATTGTTTTCTTGTTCTTCTTCTTTTGGCTCAACTACATCTCCCAATAACGTTTCAGTATACTGTAAACTATATACTTTGTAAAAATTACTTTTACGTCATTACAATAATTGGAAAAAAATTACTGATGGCTTTATTTACATGAATATTTTTGATTGTTAATAAAAAAGTGGAAAATCAAAATTTTTAAATTTTTTCGAAGGGGGTATTTTCTAAACCCTTTTAAGATCGGTTCCAAAAAATTTAACAAGTTTTATTTTTGAAATAATCAGCGTTTTATGTTAATATTCAAGTGGTGATTATAAACTAAATGGCACAATTAACCAAAAACTTGTGATAAAAATTTTTTGTTGACAGATTATTGTTCATTGATATATCTACTTAGTACCCATTTTTTTCATTCCTTAATGCATATTCAATTTCGTCTATCGAAGTCAGCCGAACCACGCGTTTTTACCCTTATTTTCGCCGCTAAATTAAAATTATAAGCATTGTCGGTACAGTTCCGGGATGTGGGACTATTTTTTAGAAAATTTTAAGTTCTTTAAGGATCTTTTTTTTTAATTTCAATTATCTAAAATAGTTTTTGAAATATTTCAGAAAAACCCGGACCCTTATTTTTTATTTTACTTTATTGTTTATAACTTTTGCATTTTTTGCAGCTTTTCTTGGAATTCTAATAGTTTGTTCCAGATGCCAAAATCATAATTCTCGGTGTCTGGTCAGGTCCTGAACGAAATGGGACTATTAACCAGACTATTGGTACAGCGAGGCCACGAAAAATACTTTTAATTGAAAGAGACTTCAGCTTCAACGAGCATTCCTGAAAGTACAGTCTGCAAAATTGTGAATAATTCAATAGAAAAAGACACCTTTACTCACCGCAATCTTCATGGAATATATGCAGAATAATAAGTGCCATTGTTATTGTCACGTTCACAGAAACTGTTCCAGGAAACTGATGGTGAGATTAATTATTGTTCCACTACAACTTTGTGGCGTAATCTACATTATTTGGTTTTGTTTTAAATAATATACAGAAAATAAGTTATTATGGAGTCACAACACTTGCAAATACTCAGAATAAATTATCTCGAAAAAATAAATACAGCTAGATCGGAAAACAGAACGATAATTTACCTAGATGAGATTGGGTACCCATGACACCCATGATACACCCAGTAAAGGATGGTTTGATGGTTTATAAAAACGTTACACGAAAGTTTCGTTTAATAAAGTTAATGTAATAACTATTTTACATGCGGGGTCAGAAGAAGGATGGATACCAGAATGTCTGTTTTAGCAGCCAAGAATATTTCGGATTCCAACATGGATTATCACTTAATGTCGAATATACCCCGAATAGCTCTGATAGATAATGCATCCTACCATAGTCGCCAAAAGAATAAGATACCAGTTTCAAGTAATAGAAAAAGAAAAATACAAGACTTTTTGTGCGAACGTGACCTATATTTCTACGAAAGTTGTAATGTTCAAGAACTGTGAAAAGTAATAATTTTTAATATATGTATTCATGTAATAATTTTATGTATCATTTAGTAGATTTGAAATTAAAATTTATCAGTCCCATCATATAAATTTCTAACCCAACATACAACGATGTTGGGTTGTCTGTCAGATATCAGTACTTCTAAACATAAATTAGGAAATATATTTCCACATGCGTTGAGAGATTCTCACTGAAATGTTAGCTATTTTACTGCTTAGTTTTTCTTTGTCGATCGTATAATTGAATTGTGAAGATGTTTTTGAAAATGGAAAAAACTAAGGTAAGAGTTGTCAGTAAATATACAGTAAAAATACGCCAGTATTTGTTAAGCAGAAATGTTCGAAAAAATCATGAAAGCCAATCGCACTTGACGAATCGTCCACCACCAAGACAATACAAGCTCTCACACAAACAAAAACGTTTTTGAACAGTCAAAACATGGAATTGATGGGTCATCCTACCTACATATGAAAAATAAAGGTCAACGTTTTTTACACCTGAATAAACGATTGATGCGTACAAATCACATGTTTTGTTGGTACCTCAATGGGAATGGAAAAAATGCTTTGACAATTGGTTCAAACGCATACAAAAGTGTATTGATCTTAATGGAGAATATTTCAAAAAGAAATACAGCCATAATCAATTATAAATATTTGCTTTCATTTAACTATCTGAAAACTTTAGTAGGAACACTCATAGAACTATTGATAATTTATCTGTGTAGAACAGGGACATTGAAAGTTGTACAGCGAATATCGAATTACACGTATAAATATATACAAAAAATTTGCTAAGCGCATTACGATAAGCTAACCTTCAAATATAATACAATCAAGGAAAGATTATTTGGGTAAAATAAAAAACTTTAGATGTTCTAATAGAATCATTATTATCTTGACAAAACATGGATCAACAGTCATCGACATTGCAAAATAGGTTAAGATAATAGCTTCTATTCATAATATTCCTCCAGTAATGGTTATGGAAGCGAATCGTATCACTCACGATAAGACACCGAAGCAGAAGAAATGCTGAAATAATTATGCGAAAGGCCCAACAAAAGTTTAATTTCATGTAAAGTAAGAATTATGAAAATTTAATGTATCTGTAATGATTGATTGTGAAACACCTTCGAATTTGGAAGGATAAGAGTTTCTCATTTTAATAGTTTTAATAGTGTGATGATCTAGAGTCTATTGTTTTAGTTTTTGCAAAAAATTATTTTCGTCTATGGCTTTTGCTTTCAAATATCCTTTTTCAGAAAAAAATCTAACTGAGAAAAAAAGCGCTTGGTTTACTCTGGTATCACCTGTTTAAATGTCCTTGTATGTAAATCATATTTTCTTCTAGTTTTCTTATTCAATAGTTACTTGTCATCGTCGCGCTTACAGCATATTTTCGATGCCTCTTTCAAACCTTTACAATTGTAAATAGAACAAGTTCTCATAACCGGTTAACCGTAACGTTTTCAACGAACATATATTTTTCACTACACAACTTATTGATGTTTTGGAACCCGTTTACAATAGTATTGGAAAAAATGCGAAAGCTGTTTCAAAACAAAAATGCTAACGTAAATGAGATTAAAGAGAAAGTGTTACCAGAAACCCCACCATAGGAAATATTAAAAGATGAGACCTACTTGCTCTTCAGGATAAACACAAACCACAGGCTGTAACAATCAATGTTTAGGTCTTCTTAATAGCCACTATTCCATCAGGAAAAACAATTATGATACTTTCAGAAATCCACTATTACTTCCAATATGTGTAAACCGTTGTCCTGATGTAGTCCTTTGCCTGTTGCTTGAAAACCTGTCGATAAATCTTCAAGAACAACTTTTCCAATGCTGTGGTGGTTGTGTCAATCCATACGTTTATAACCATATGTCCCGCATTCATCCACAACTTATCCAAATAGAGAATTTTTTTTTATTTCGTTAACGGTCTTCTGCCTTTTTACGGTGCACGGTGGTAGCCTCGTTGCCATGACCCAACTTCCAGTATTTATCATTATCTCGTTTAAATATTAAGTTTTTCGATTTCGTTAGTTACATTCTCTCAACTAATGGAAGTAGTTTCGTTGTCATGATCGCGTGTCCAATATTCACTGATATCACGTCAAAATATTAATTTTCCTTTGCGGCTACTTAATGGGGATAGTTTAGTTGCCGCGAACTTATTTTCAGTATTTACTAATATCTCGTCTCTTTCGATTTAGTTTGCGAAATTCTGCGATTTTCTTGGCAAAGATAAATTTAAGTTTATACACTTATTTTACGACCGAATTTTTTTAAATAAAAAGTCGAAGAAAAAATTAAATAAAGTAACGGGTTTATGGAAACGTCCTTGTAAAATAAAAGGAAACGGTAATCCCAGAAGATAGTTTGCGTAAAATATAAAAGGTTGTGGTTTTGTGATAACTGCGATTTAATTGGAAATTTTGCCTCATTTTCACTTTTTATTTTTGATGAAGTGATATTCTATAAAATAAAATGCCACAGTTGCGGAATAGAGAAAATTCAGATAAGTGATTATGTTGAAATACAATAGCAATTTAATAACGCCATTGAATTTTATTAAGAACGCATTGTTTACTTACTTCATTATCTAATAAGTAAAATGAAGGTGAAACGAATCATATGTTTAACGATATAAACTGTAAGTAGGTTCGAAGTAAATCAAGACACGTGCAAAATACGAAATAACTAAAGGAAACCTATTACACGCGTGTGTCCCAAAAATAGCACTAAGATTTAAAGTATGAATAGTTTTTCATTATTATTTTAGAAGTCTCACAAAGAAATGACACGTTATGCTGAATCAGGTTTTTTAACATGACCATGATTTATATAGTCTATATACAAAGACTAAACAAGATAGCGAAAAAATTAAACATAAGCATGATATTGGAAAATATTGTCTTTTGGCGGTAGTCTGGGAAAATATAAACTACTAAATTACTCACTGTTTTGATTTATATCATCATGAGTTGAGTTTTTAGAAGACGAACTTATCTCAACTTTATATCATATGATTTTCAAATCAATCACTTAAAATATATTTTTAACATAAAAATTATAATTGAGTCTAGTTACTGTCATATGATATGATTCCAAAGAAAGAGCTCTCATTTTTAAATTTAAAACTTTGGTTTTTCCTAACATTGTCTCGCAGTAGAAGTAATAAGGTTAAAATGCAAAGGTAAAACCTGCTGGTGTCTTCAGCTCTATAGACAGTAGCCAATTAAGTTGTTGCTGCTGCTCCTGCGGTAGGTCATCTAGTAACACAGAAAACCCGATAAACCGCGAACAAGTATCACTATTGCTTTGTTTAAGATTGTGGCTTTCAATCTACAGAGGTATAAATATCCTAAGCACGACTCTAAAATCAGCTTAAAACTAGGTTAACATCCTTGGTAAATCAATAACAGTGTAGGGATTTTACAAATCCGACATAACCTTATTAAACCCATAGAAAAGTCTCTAAGTCCTCATCTTTTCAATATCATTGTGAATGAAATAATAAAAACTGTAAGGTTACGTGAAGGGTACAGAATGGGCGACTATGAAATTAGCATTTTCTTCCATGCTAACGACGCTGTACTGGTAGCTGAGATTGAAGATGATCTACATGAATTTAATTACACTGCCAAATCAATCAATATGAGAAAACAATAAAAATAAAAAAACGACTAATATGTAAACTGGAAGTTAGAGGCAGTAATTGAAATGTAAGTATTTAGGAATAGAAATATACTATGATGACATTGAAGTGGAGGTAGAGATCAGACAACAAAGGCAACAAAAATATCAGCTTGTTTAAATAATACAATATGGAGAAATGAAAATATATATAAAATAGTAACAAGTAAAAAAGTCGTCGCACTTTCGGCATGAAAGACTATTGCGTAATTTTTACTGTTAGGATAAGACAGCCTGCAAAATTATATTGATTAATAGAGCGTCTACAACATGAAAATCAATCCAATTTTAAACATTCAATTGATAACTTTTGTTAAAACAGTGTTCTATTTTGATATTCATGTTGTAGGTGATTTGGTTATCAATAGCATTTTGCAAGTTGTTAATGTCAAGTAAAATTTTGATATAGAACAGGTCGAAACGTCAAATTTGTACCTGTCTTTATAATCACATTTTTGTTAATTTAATTTTAATTTTTTTACATCTACAGCTATACCGGAATTAAATACAAATAACCCAAATAGCTCACTACATGCTTCGGAAGAGATATCGCTGCTAGAGACAGACGAATGGCCAAAATGCTAGTAATAGCACATTTTTCACAAAACAAAATGCGCTAAAAATGGCATATGATATACACCGCTAAACATTTACTTGGGACAACCGAAATGGGAGTACTCCGTAGAATATTTAGAAAAATTCATCTGAAAACGTTAACAGCGTGTTGGGCGTCAAATAAAGGAATGCGATGAGCATACAATTAGGATGAAAGATAAAGCAGTAGTTAGGGGAAAAGAAGCTTAAGATGCTCAGGAAAACTGTGGCCTAAGTATTTAGCAATGCAAACCATAGTTCAAAGAAATAAGACAACAATACTTCGTTGCATATAAGTCCAAAATATTACCTATTATTTCACTTTAGCCATTTTTGGTTGCCAATAAAAGAAATGTGGATCTTTTTGCAGAGATAATTTTTTCAACTTCGTATAAAATTTGTAGCCGGTCACCTGAGAAAATTTTTTATTGTTCTATGTTTTTCAAAATTTTGGAAAACTTTAGTAACAGTAAGTACTGTCTGAAATGTTATTTTTTCTATATTTGGCATTGAATGAAGTATACAATTCACTTCGCATTCTATCCCCACATTTCAATAATGGCCAGACCCCGATACGCTATTTTTCACTTCCATTTTAGTTTAATAAATTGAAAGAGAGATCTTTCAATATAGAAACTAATAATAACACGTTTCAATTTAATTGTAAACAGAAATGCCGAAAATTTAGCCAAAATCATCATCATCATCATCAAAGCAACAACTTTTTTTTGTGAAGAATACTACTAAGCGATTGTTCTATTGATCATTTACGTCTGTTCTTTATGAGAAAATAAATTCCAACGGATGATGATGCTAAAATGCGTTATTAGTATTGCACATGGTAAATCAGTAAAAAGTCTTCTGACTAATTTATTTTCCTCATAAGGTTGTACCATCACCTGGGAGCCTGCCCAGTAATCAAGCACAACTATGCTCATGTATTCAACATGTATTATATGAATATAGAGGTGGTGGAAGGATTTTGCAAATATATATGTAGTTTAATCTCATTCGTTGCATGATTATTTGTGTGCGTGAAAATAAAAGAACATTTTTTGTCACATACCTCTTATTCGTTATTATGTTCCAGTTATTAAATTTTGTGCAAAGTAACCTAATACGAATAATTAAAATACAAATATCGTGAAAACCATGAAAGCATTCTTATAAAGACTTTTTGTGGTGAATAATTTATCCAGAAACAACGAAACGATGAATCTATTTCTGAAGTTAATTTAGCGACTTACGTAAGTTTTTTTAAAGTAGCTGAATTTGGTCTATAGAATATGTGGAAAATCCTCTGAAATAATGATATTAGTGATCCTACTTTATATTCAAATCAAAATGATAAAAGTTTAGAATGTCGCAAATTGAAATTGATACATTCGTTTATTAATTGATTTAAAAGAAAAAATGGTTGAAATATTGAATAAGTAGTATCAAGTAGTAAACAGTATCAACACATGAAGAAAATAATAGTCGCAGTGGTAATTCCTATATAAATTTGAGTTAACATATATTAAGGAACAATTCATTAGTGAATAAGATGAATTAAAAATAATATTGTTATTAAATCGAAGTTAGTAAAATTTTTCTTTTTATGGAAGTCTCGATCGCCAGCTCATATCGACCAGGTTTTTAGTTTCCGAGCACTTTCTATTTTTAATCCATAGACACATCAGTGCTGCTATTTTTAATCCTGATAATCGTCGTTCGTTACTCATTTAACACATTGTATATTGGAATTCAATAATGTATAAATTATGAATTGAAATATTAATACTTACGTATAGAGAGTTTTTTACTTGGATATAATATAAAATCATAATATTTCAGGCCACACATTCATCAGGAATGGAATAAATGTGGTGAAATACCTTGATTTCAGAAGAATTTTTTTGTAGTTACACCTCTACCCTACAAAGTCAGTCTCTTAATAATTTGACTTGTACGGTGATACCTCTTATACAAGATCTTTGAAGTCACTTTATAAACATCAAACTTTTCTTTAAAATTGTGAATAGGTTTGTTAAAATGACTATTTTAATTTTGTATTTTGAAAATAAAAAAATAATGTTAGAATTCAATGTACGTATGCCTTATTCAGGATGATCTTTGTTAGATTTTAATATAATTATAGATTATACCATTGCAACAGTAAAATTTATTATCGTTCGAGAGATTTTTGTAAAACGTAGATCGACTAGTGAATATTGAAATTATTTCACGACTAATACAGACCCAACCCGTTACACTGTTTAATCGAGGAATCGGAGAACATTCTCTAAATTTCATGTTGTACGGCATTGTTAAGCTTAAAATTGAGCTCACACATTCTAAGAAAATAGAAAGAAAATATCTTCTAAAATGGAATTAGACATAGAAGTTGTTTAAGGAAGATAATCACTTCATAGGATTCATTAGAATAATTTTTATGGAAAAACGTGATACATCCGAGATTAAGTTATTTGAGGACAATGAAACAATATCTATATGAAGAGGAGACACACCTACATTCTAGTCAGTCGATGAAGAATATTTGGAATGACAATACCAAAGTCGGCTTACGAATACTTTTTTCTAGAAGAAAGGTTTTCGGGGTAGGTGAGCTATCTATAATCGCAAATAAATCGCTCTTCCTTTGTAGTAGGGAACCAAATAAAATCAAAGATTAGACTACTTGGTTTGAAGATATTGTATTTGGGTAAAAATAAATAAATAGTATACAGCAATCGAAGATGAGGTTTCGTATGTGTTGTAATGTATTCAGGCAGTCTGTTTTTATAACTGTTTTGAATACTTAATTATCGATGGGTCAATTAAAAACATTCTTGAACGATTATTTATCGTAAATCTACTAGAGATTAAAGTAGGTCTGCCAATATCTTCAAATCCAAATGAAACTATGTAAGAATTCTAAGGCAGTTTACACATTTTAGTAATGCTATCGATATTTCAATGAAAGAAGAAAATATTTCTGAGTGCACCCATATTATCTAGATAATTTAGCACTTAAATCTTTGTAACATGAAAACAAAACGATATATAAATTATAGACTGATTAAAAACAATCCAATATTTTTTTTAAATTTATTGAAAATATTGTTGGAAATAATGAAAAAAATCCTGTAAAAGCCATTTCTCTTAATATTAATATTAAGATATCTCGCATGATAAATTTCAATCTCCTATATGTTTAACATTGGAAAGCTTGTTTTAGAGTTTAGAATTTTTTAACTCTATAATGGTTCATCAAAATACTTGATCAAATCATTTTCTTATATAGAATTGGAAGCTCTACAAAAACATATTTTCGATAAACTGTCGCTTTTCGAAGTTATTCAACTTTAAAATCGTTGGGAAGAAATAACTTCGGTTCAAAATTTATTTTTATTTTAGATCAAATTCATTCATTGTTTCTTTCCTTTTCTTTTAAACTAATAGTTTATTAATTCATATTTTGAACTTTTTTGCAGAAATATCATCCAAGGAGTGACTGTAGAGAATTTTTGGAGCTGCCTACAGTTTTTTTAGGATTGTTCCAAAAGAAAATTTTTCGTTTAAAAGTCCAGGAGCTATAAGTAATGCTCGTTAGGAGTCTAAGACAATATAATGTTTAAAAAGAGTTTTTTAGGAAGAATTCAAACTCTCAATTTATGGTTTACGTGGTTTACTTCAGCGATTTTGGCTGCACAATTTTTATGCAAAAATTAATTCGACACAAAGCAGTAAATTCAGCAATATCAACTGCAACTCCTGAAAAAATGAAGAATCTTGATATTTATGAAGTAGAATAATAAGTAGAATAATTTATTATTGTTAATTGAAAAATCGAGAAGTTTTAATATGAAAGCGAAAAAATTTGGGATGAGACAAGAGGACTTTGAAGGATTTTTGCAGAGAGATATGTCTGATTTTGTATCGAAAGATTCTATGTTCATTTTTACAGCGTTTGATTTACTTTAAGATGTTATGCAAAAAAGTGATAACTTTTGAAATCTTGATGAAAGTTATAATGAATTAAGGTAGTTAACGATGTTGCAGAACGTGTGGTAGTATTGATCGAACATTACAATAAGTGTTTTACAAAAAAATGAAGAAAAATTGCAATACTTATTACTTGTTATTAGTGATTAATAGAAAAAATTCCAGAATTATAATAAAACTACTCTGTCACAAAGTTAAAAAAAATAATTTTTAGTTGAAAAAAAAATAGTTTTAACTAATTAAAAAATTAAGATTTAATCAGTTAAAGAGTTAAATAAAAGCATCTGTGAAATATAAAAGAATATGAAAATTTTAATGAAAGTTTAATAACTTTGGAAGGCGTCAGTTTATCGAAAATTTATAAGAGAGCATTTTTTGTACAGCGTTCAATTTTATATAACAGAATTCGATTTGGATTGGTTTGGATTTTTGATGAGCCATTAAAGAGATATAAAATTCTAAACTCAAAAAAACAAGCTTTCCCATGTTAATCATTACGGGAAATTCAAATTTATCATACGGGATATTTTAATATTAATATTAAGGACAGTAGCTTCCATAGGATTGTTTTCCTCATTTCCAAGAATATTTTCGATTAATTTAAGAAAAAAAACTAGTCGATTGTTTTTAATCAGTCTATAATTTATATATCATTTTGTTTTCATGTTACAAAAATTTTAGTGCTAAATTTTCTACATAATATGGGTGCACTCATTTTTTGACGATTCAATTTCAACTAGTTTATAGTGACGTTGATTGTACAATGTGAACACATCAATGTCATACAAATAATAAATTGCTTGAGTCGATCGAAGCATTGCTAAAATGTGCAAGCTGCCTTAGAGTTCTTTCACAGTTTCATTTGGAATCGAAGATATTGACAGATCTACTTTAATCTCTAGTAGATATACGATAAATAATCGTTCAAGAATGTTTCTTATTGAAATCGAATGATAATGACTATACCGTATCATTGGCATTGTATCGAATCTAACAAAGATCATTTGGAATATGACACACATATTATATATATTGAATTCTAACATTGCTTCTTTTTTAATCTCAAAATACAAAATTAAAATAGTCATTTTAATAAACCTATTCACAATTTTAAAGAAAAGTATAGATGTTTATAAAGTGACTTCAAAGATTTTGTAAAAGAGGTATCACTGTACACCCTACAAGTCAAATTATTAAGAGACTGACTTTGTAGGGTAGAGAACTGCAAAAAAAATCCTTCTGAAATCAAAGTATTTCACCACATTCTTAGAACTTTACGATTGTTTAGGGTACAGTCCCTGGCCAAATTATTCGACGCACTGTATTTCCAATTAAATGAAGCAAAGAAAACTGAAAGTTTTCTATTTTTTGATAGGTACACTTCAGTTACGAAAGCACATTCGAAATTTTGCGGACTAAAGCGTCGTCGTCATGTCACTAAAGTGATGGTCAGTCATCAATGGCAAGGGCACTGAACGTCTGTACGTCGTAAGAGGAATAATCAGGCAAGATCAGTACAAAGAAGTATCATAAAAAATCGATTGATTTCTCAGCTCAGAAGATGGTTTTCAAATTGGGAACTATTCACCTTCATGCAACATGGAGTTTCCTATCACACTGCTCAGTCTGTGAACATTATGCTAGACAGTTGGACACACCATATTAATGTGGGTGTATTATCTGATATCTACTTTCTCTTAATAGAGTAAATGCATACACCCACTTTGTTATCTGTTGAATATTTCTCTATCCTAACGCAGAATGCTACATCGTTCATTTTTCTTTAAAACACAGGAAATAATACGATAATAAACGATACATACAAAAAACAACGCAACTTATCGCGCTATAACTGGTATGTTTAGTCGCATACAACTATTAGTTGTACTAGAGCAAATTTTCGAGAAACATTGATGATGAATTCTTAAGGAACCAAATGTAGTGAGAATGTGAAAAAGCTCTTAGTAAGTACTTTCATAATAGCATTTAGTTGATGTGCTATCCTAGTGTCATATATTTGTCTGATTCTAATTATCTATGGAAAATATTATCAATAGCTCCAGTACTCTACTTAGATGGGCACTTTTCGCTTTGCTGGTTTATGTATTTACCCTTACACAAAGGTACACTTGTGTACCAAAACAGGTAATTTCTAAATAGGTAAACTCTATTAATCAATCAATTAAGACAAAATAAAACTCCTAGGAGCTTTGGAAAAGGCCTAAAATAGTACATTCTAACTTCAATAGTACTTGTATTCATTTGTAATACATACATATTGGTAATTTGGCACACAAAATGAACTTAAAGAAGCCTCAAATGACATTTATTGACACTGGCAAGAGAGAAAGGGCAATGTTTGCCAGTCAGTATAGCAATATTTCTAGTTATGATACAAATGTAGGTACAATCGCAAGCATTATAAAAAAGCAAAATCTGCAGAGTCTTAAATACAGAAAACTTTGTAACTAATACAAAAAGTTACTAGATCTTCCGAGGTATTATATAAACGAAGTTTCTCTGCGCGTCTAGTTATAATGAAAGAACTAATCTAAGCCCTCCGTTTTTTGTTAGATTTATTGTTGTGCGTATACCATGTTAAGAAATGAACAAATCGAACCAAAACTGGTTCAAATGAAATGTATTCAGATTTCTTAGTGTAAAATTCAGCTTGATTATTATTTCTATCTATGTATGTTTCAGCTTATAACCGCACTAGTGTAGGACTCTTGTAAGGTAACTCAGTGTCTGAACTAAAACGGGGTAATGAGAAAGTTTAAAAGATGGAAACATTTCGAATTAATGTGAGTGTGAGTGTTTTAGATTATTGATAAATACGCACTATACTTAAACACAGCTAGTGAACATTTTCTTAAAATATGTCGATAAAGTTTACAAAAAATATATGATTCGGCTAACAAAATGACAAAAAGGATCAGACAATTTATTAGATGGTAAACTAATATTTAATAATCTGTTTCTTATTAAAAATTGTTGCTTTGCAGGCCAAGTGAAGTCGTCGATGGTTATGCTGATAACCAATTGACGCTTTCGAGGCCAGTATTATTCGTGATATTCCTGATGCAATGCTCGAAAGACGTCCAGGATGCGCTTCATTAAGAACAGCGATTGGCATGTTCCTAAAATTCTTTCCATATGTAAATGGCATCTACTCATCTATCGTTTTTTTAACATAAGAATCTATTTTTTTTTGTGTTATATTTCATTATTTTTTATTGGACTTATCAAAAATAAATTATGTTCGCATAATATTTTGAAATAGTGTTATTCCAATTCACTTTTGGATATAGTGATGCGTATGTGACACGTGTTAAAGTACACAACATATCATTACAGATTACAGTATATAACTTCTTTTTATTCTCTTTATTTAGATTAGTGAAACTTGTTTGTACTAACTGATAACAAGATATGGGTCATTGTGCATTACACGTGTTCAAATTGCCTAAATATTTTGTCGCTTCATGAACATAGATGAGTGTATTTGTTGGAAAATGGTATTAGAACAATATATTTATAATAGATTTGGAAATAATTATGCAATACACGTCAATCTAAAAGTATTAGTTGAAGACAAACAGTTTTTCAGTTCCTTCCATTTGAACAAGAAAAATAAACATCCAACTCGATTTTTTTTCTTTAGACTCATTTACTATTTTGAATCTTCATCTTGGAGGAATTACTGAGTATAGCTTCTCAATATTGATTTATGCAATGTATACAATGAAACAAATTAACACTGCAACAACTTCTGAGAAAATTTTTATGGAACTGAAGATTCATCAAAAGTGAAAAATATGAACAAAGGATCAGTTCATTATCCAGCTTCTAGGTTTCCTAGTGTCACAAGATAAATACTATGGATGAATGCTTTCTGAGTGATTCACTTCGGATGTAAATTAAGAAAGAAACAATGCAAATTCCAATTGGTAAGGGTATCAACGCAACGCTCTCACCAACAATGGTTTCTTTTATAAATCATACATATTTAGAGTATTGATACACTAAGGTCTACATTCAAACATACTAGGAAAGACGTTAGTCAATTATGTTAATGGCTAAAAATTTTTGATGTGGAGCTATTGCTATTGTTGCTATTACCAGCCCTGAAATGAATAACGACGGAGTCAATAGCTGTATCTACTCAAAAATCCAATTCCTACTTGCAATTTTCTTATTTTCGACTGTGATGTCTATTGTTATTTCATAAGATAAATTATTTCTCGCAGTAAGAAGCAAATCTTTGAAATGTGCATTGTGGCGCGCGATACAATCTCTATATTAGATTAGTAATACTCCGTGGGCCTAGTATGGAATGCAGTTTGCTTTAAAAGAAGTATTATCGTATCCATCTCCTTTTCACAGCGCAATTTTTGCTTTTCAGCGTTTGGACTATTTGAAGTGGCAATATGTTCGCTCCGACGATTCAGATGGGGATTTTCATCCATTACAATAGTAGACTGATTCTTTATACGTTTCAGGATTGACTCCGAACACGACCAGTTTTATTAAATATTCGTTGCTAAATAACCTTCAGATTTATACTATCCTAAATGGATTACTATCAAATTTCAAAAAAAAATTTCAAATGTGTGAAACGGTTGTTTAAACGCATAATTTTATGTCTAAATGGTAAATATTATTATTTTGCTCGCGACATTATGCAATTTGCGGGAAGTAATTTCGTCGCCAGATAATTATTCCCTGTCTGTTTTCAATGCCGATTTCCTGTTATGGTTAACAAAGCCTAAGTTTGTGCTATTGCTTTTACAAGGTTTCTTGACTTATGTTAAAAATTAAGTCGTTGTCTTTGATTGCAGGAAAAATTTTGTTGATGTATTCGTTAAAATCAAAGATATGTATAGATTTTGTAAATCCTATAAAATTTTGAAGCTCTCATCTCGCCAAAGTGCTTGTGGCACAAGAAATTCATAGCAAAGTTCTGTCTGACGTACTGTTCTAGAAGTAATGAGACTCATGTGATTTTTCTATGTGAAAATGTCTTTCTAATGATCGTTACACAATATATGTTCATATTGAAATCCTTATTGCTTACGACTACATTGTGATTTATTTTTATGATCACTTCTATTTTTATTGGCTACCCCATGTGAAACATTTGTATTCATTATTAGATACCTTAAACTATTCCAATAAAAAGACACAAACAAATATAAAAATACTTATCATATCACGAACAAACTAATGTTGTAGATTACAATAATAATTTACAGTGATCGTTTTACTACTTGGAGGAAATCTACAAGCAAACTAAACTTCCCGCAAACACAAACGTAGGAAGCGATTGTCCAAGCAAAAATTTAGTGTTCCACTAACGGCCAAGGTTAAACGAACACCGTGTTAGCCTAAAGGGTAAGAAATCATTTTTTTATGGTAGAAAACTTGTAGGGCTACAAGCAATAGCGCGTGTTCCGTAGCTTCTAGGTCCCAAATGTAATATTATATACTTCGTTTAGTTCTTTCGTTTTGTTTAAAAATAAGGCTTTATTCAAAATAGAAAGCCAAACAAAAATTACTGAATCCTCTATCAAGAAGTTATTGAAAATTTGAAAATAAGAATATACTCAAGGGTGTATAAATATATTTATAATTTATGTTGTTGGGAAATTAGAAGTTATCTAGTAAAAAAGAGAATTTTATAGAGCTAACACTTATACCAGTGTGAAGACTTTGTGTCAGTTTTAAAAATTGGTTTCAAATGTGACGAGCTGAGCAAAGAACGAGGTCACATGCTGCCTTACTATTGCACTTTGGAATAGGGTTTAAAGGAGTAAACGTAAAATCAGATCAAATGTAAACAAAATATAATTTTAAGTAAATTTGTTATAGAAAATGTGGAGAAAGTTATAACACTGAATAATTCTGAAATGTTATGTTGAAAATGTTATTAAGAACGAAGATGAGTATATAGTTTTGCCTTCCGTTTAACATCATTATAAAATATACAAAAAAAGTGTATGAACTACGTTTGATCAAAAAATTCAATTGGTTTTTCTAAAAAATCGAACGGGGTACATAAAAAGCTCAGATCATGTCTAGTATACCATTTCAACAGAACGCTCAATCGATATCGCTTCTAAAATTCTACAATAAATTGTAAATGCAAGAACTCTCTTGTAGTTTTGACACATGTTAACAGTTGCGATCTCTTGGCTGCGAGCGCTTGAATGCTTTAGTTTTTATGGGCCAATACAGTAGCTAATTAATTCCATTTTTAGTTTGTTACACTTTAGGATACGAAATTTTGGTGTTTACAATAAATTGTGATTAATTAGAAATTGAACTGAAACATCAGGATAACATAAAATATGTTTGATAATAATGTTACTTACTTCAAATATTCAGCAAAAACTTCAATAATGCAATTCCAAACATAAAAATAACAACAGTCTTGTATATTGTACTTTTTTACAAGCATTTATGACAAATTTCAATTATCAAATGCGCAATATATTTTAATCTGAACTTAAGCTATGAAAAGTAGGTACTGATTGCGAAACAAATACTTTCGATAAACATGAGAATGCCGTGTACACAGTGTTATCACCAGATAACTCTTATAATTGCTTCAATAACATCTTAGTTAATAAACAACGAATGCATTCATCTTTGAAAAAACCAAGTCATAGAGGAATGAAACAAACATTATTAAAATTGAAATAGATTTTTCGTGATAATCCTTATAGGTGTGATCAACTAAATTTAGAATTGCAATTGCAATTTACATGATGAAGATAAATAAATATTATTCAAAATAATGAATTGATGAGCCTTCTGATATTGATATCACTTAGTTTGTGATCATTGAAAGGATCGATACATGTTTTCGGAATCATCAGAATTACTATTTTTTTTCAGGTTAGTTCATTTTGTGTTTTAAACAGCACTAGTCTTTTTTATTAGGTTTATATTTTTCTGTGCACATAAGTACATAGCATAGCATTTTTTTTCATTTAGTTTTAACCTGTAAGTAATTGAAACAACTATTTCATTCGGGAAAACGAGTTCACTTCTATTGTTATGGGAATTGGACAGTAGATAGATAAGGAGGAAACTAAAATAGGAAAATATTTGAGACAAAACAAGAAATGAAAGATGGAATGATAGGAATTGAAAAAAAAAATATATTTTACTGAAACTCAAAAATCATTTTGAGAAAGGAGTAAAACAAAATATGTAAGTAAAATGTATAGCGAATTCATTAAAAGAAAAAGGTGAAACAAGAGGTGGATGAATTTTAAATACCTAAAATAAAAAAGAAAGACAAGAAGAGATTTAAATATATAAAAAGTGAGGTTGAGAAATACAGGGACATGACAGGACAGGAATGAATGTGGATTATAAGGAAGCATCCTCATGCAACAACAAACCACAAAATTGATAGTAAGATATAGAAAATACATCCAAATAGAAAAATAAATCATTTGATAATTAATGAAGACTCAATTAGATAAAATTTAGAAATTTATTATTTTGGATAAAATATAAAAGCTATCCATATTTTTGAAATTTATCTCACAGTTCATATAATTTACAGCTTACGAATCAAAATTTGAAATCTAAAATTTCTGAAAACTGTTATAGCAAAGCATTTTAAGAAAAAAAATGGGAAGTAAATGGATCAAATGGGAAAAAATGATTATTTACTTTTCAAAATGACCGATGAAGATGACATCAAATCCACTAATCTATATGAATATTTGTAATTTGTGAAAGGCTGTTAAAGAAAAATTTCATTTCATTATTTGATGCATCGTTTTTTATGATTATATTGAAAGTTGAAAACAAGGAGGAAATTTAAATATTTGTATTGAATAAATTTAAAAATAGATCAAAATATACATCTTCAGCTCTTTTTATAAAAATAAAATAACGTATATTTAGTTAAATTGTTACTCATTGGTTTGTTTACAATTTTTTCTGAATAAAAATAGCAACTGATAATGATTCACCCATTTTTACAATGAACAGGTAAGTAAGCAATATTTACATATTGATAAAATATAGTAAAACCTTCGGTTTTTTATGGATTTTGCGAAAAGGTCAGATAAAAAATAATTGCTATTGCTTACATTATCATTAAATTGAGTTAATTCTAGTGAACTAAACGGAAAATATATACTTTAGAATAGATTAAGAAATTTAAAATCAGAACTCCTAAATATATATTTAAACATTTATTGAATTATGTTGCTTAATTTTAGATCTTATTCATTGATAGATTTGTCAGTTTTATCAATATAAACCATTTACTTACCGTCAGGGCCGGATTAAGATTTATAAGGCTCGGGGCCAAAATAATGACGGGACACCTTTAATTCGAAAACCCGGAAAAATTCACAAAATAATATCAATACGTTAGATTTGTGGTATCAACACATCAAAAAATACAGAATGATTTCCAAATGATGGGGCCCTCTTGGACCTGGGGCCCGAGGCTATAGCCCCCCCAAGCCACTAGATTAATCCGGCCCTGGTTACCGTATTTTTTGACACCGTCAAATTTTGGTGGTATTATGATTAAACTAATAATATATAATAAATATATATAATAATAATAAACTCATTTAAATTACCATCAAATTTCTAAATGTCGAGGTATGAAATATTTACTTGAGAAAAAATTTTTAAATGGGTATATTATAATACGTTTTTGTAGTAGAAAATATAAAATTGGATTTGTAATTTTTCCAAGCTTTCACTCGACCTTCAAAAAAATTATTTCAATTATGAAAAAATTTATAATAAATTCAAATTCCAAAAAGGTATGAAGGCAACAGTTACAAAACAACACCTTGCATCAATAGATGTCCATTATTAGAAATCAATATTTAATGAAACACCTTATTATAATCAACTCAACTAATAATTTAATTTCTCTTCTTATACATAATAGTTATGTCTATCAATTTACCATCTAATTGGACACATTTGTTTTATAGCGAATATTATTCATTACATTAACAGTTCTTGAGGAATAATTTCTTCTTCTTCTTCTTCAAAATCTGTCCCTCTGACGAGTTTTTTACCGCTAGAGTATTCTGTGTTGCCGATTTATCAACAAACTAATGCGGCTTATCCATACACTTGGATAATGTGTTTGTTTCAATGAAAGATGATTTTACGTAATACAAACACTGTTTTACAGATAAATATCTCATGTAAACTACCAAGAAGCGAAATAATAAGTCAACCACAGCAGATGAAAATAAGCAAATCGTTGTTATCAACTTCATTGATACGAAGGTTTTTAATAGAATATAATATAGAAATGTCATTTTCGAGATTAGTTATATTTAAAATATCTTCGCAACGAGTGGACGGAATTTCAAAAAAATCCCCTCCTCCATTTCCTAACGAAAAAAAAAAAATTGGAGGATAATACATCCGCTTAGAAGAATAAGAAATTTTTACATAGAGTTAATAATAATAATTTCCGTACCAAAAGTTGTCACAAACCCAATTTAAGTTCCTTCCTGTGAGATTTCGTTCGGACACCTTGTATATATTTAATAACTAGAATGATGATAATGGCTAAAGAATTTATATTGTGAAAATTTAATTTTTGATAAATGAAATTATCATATTAAGCATTCTTCGTACATATTCATACACTTCGCTTGATTTAGTTTATATCCAGAAATTATTGTTTCACGTCAAACGGTTTTTATAGCTATTGAAAGATATACAACAACACTTCTGAAAACTCTTTGACGACACTAAACAATAGTTACTCATAATATTTCTTTTCTCTCGTGAAAATAGAAGCATCCGATCTGGAAATATATAGATAAACGCAAGTAAATATGGTTACATTATTGAATTATTTTATGAATAACGTCACAACGTATTACTATTTATGTTACTTACATCCTGACGTATTTTACTTATAATTCTATTCAGGAAGTTTGAGAATATTAACAATAAATAAATACAAAAATATTGCTGGTCGATGTTTTTATGTTATACAGTAGATGATAAAACAATAAAACAGAATATTAATTATTTTGATTTGAGTACTTTGCTTAATAAGGTAATTGTGTGGAAAATATGTCTAGAACTACTTCAGTACATTGATATATAGAAAAAAAATTTCCAGAGGAGTGTCTTATTTATTCAAAAAATAATTTGATATTCATAATGTGACGTCACATTTTGTATATTACTAAACTGAAGTTCTTTTTTGTAGCAATACCTCTAACATGGGTCAATTAAGAAATTTGTTTTACGAGTTCACCATATGAATATCTATAAGAGAAAATATTGTACACATTAATAAAAACCGAAAGAAAATTGTCTCTGATTTAAATTATTCATTTATTTCTTAATTCATTTATATATTATTTTGTAAGTAGCAGTCCTATTGATGATTACAGTTTCTTACTAACTGATCCGACTTATTGTTAAGTGAGTGAACACGTACACTAAGGAAGTCAGTATTCGCCTA
Organism: Diorhabda sublineata; assembly: GCF_026230105.1. NCBI lineage: Eukaryota > Metazoa > Arthropoda > Insecta > Coleoptera > Chrysomelidae > Diorhabda > Diorhabda sublineata. The sequence continues at coordinate 13,756,670 of NC_079476.1, forward strand.
TATGAACCCTTAACAATTCCTACATTCAAGGTATTTCTGGGCCTCCTGGAATGGAAACAATACCTTTATCGAGAATACCGGTAGAAAAGATGCTCAGAAAATGCTATTTAACCTGAAATCGAGACAATTTAACTAAAGAGATTTATTATATAGATATAAGACCTATTTCACTCCGTCTGAAACACATACGAATCCATTATGTGATTCGTACTATCACATCGGGCAACCGCTTCGCAAAAAACACATTTCTCTCAGCCTGTTTAATTATCTTAAGCTACTAACAACTACTATCATTACCTTCCCAAAAATTACTTAGCCTTCCTAGATTCTCAAATCTTCTCAGTTGCAGCTGTACTCGTCTCTTCATTCATCCAATTTTTCACGTCTTACGTCAAAAACCTTTATACCTACTGAATTTCCAACTTCATACGCAAACAAACGAAGAACAAACCCGCCTCAAGCCATGTAGAGACAACATATGCTATATGAATTTTTAATTATTTCCTTAGTCTTTGTGACTAGTTGGAACTATCCATATATATAGGTTTTATCTCGATGCTTCCTTCTAGCTTTCCATTGAATAACATTACGTATACTGTTGATTTCACTTTAAGTTCTTTTGAATTGGTTAATATAAATTTTCTGTTATTTTCCAGAAAAAACTAATTTCTATTTATCCAGGATTATCAACGATTTTTGCCATCTGGGTATAAGTTTATTTCAAATGAATTTATTTTCATTTCAATTATCTATCTTTCATTACCATTATTATTATTATGAGTGTTGTATCAAAAGTAAGATTCTCAATAAGTTACAGCCTAAGGATGGAGTCCCCCACTGTAGAGTCTGAGATACTTAATGTTCGCTTGACAGACGTCAGAGATGGAAGTGTTTACCGCCGTTCCCGTCAAGTGCAAGGGTTGACCAGTAATCCGGTTTCTCTACAAAAGGAAGTTACCTTCCGTGGAAATTCATCGGCAATTGAATGTGGTTTGTGGTGAGGAGGACATGGCCGTTCAGCACGTCTGCTAATAGTGCAGGGCTTTTACTAAGGGCTGCACAGAAGTTCACGATGAAGAACGGAGTGTAAGAGCGAGAGTGAGCTGTTCAAAGATCGGAGGGTTACTATATGTGTACTTAGACAGAAACTGTGATTGCTCCTTAGGTCTCCCGGATGTTAACTGAAGAACAAAATGAACAACGCCTTAACTAAGCTCGCAAGTTTCTTCAACAATGTGAGGGGGTAGGCAACAAGGAAAAGTTGTTGGACTCTATCGTCACAGGGTATTTCATGACGCCGCAGAAATAAAATAACAATCTCGTCAGTGGTGTTTCTCTGGGTCACCGCCACCAAAGAAATACAAGCAAACGCAGAAAGGTTTATGACGACTGTGTTTTGGGATCTAGAATCTAGAACCGCCGGAAAGGACGACTAAAGAAAGGCGTAGAGCTTCGTCACGATAAAGGTCGTCAAAGACAGGAAATTTTAAGGAAATTAGGGTGAATTTTAGGACCCATTCCCCGTATAGACCGTACTCAGACTCCTGCGATTATCACCTCTTCTACAAGTTAAACGAATACTTAGTTGACTCTTCAAGAGCGACAGTTGAGTCCGAGCAGAGATTAAACGCTACCTCAATAGAAACACAAATGCTGGAGCACATTCTTTAAATGTATGTCGAATAAATAGAGACTTTGTTGAAAAATAGATTACAGTCTAAACTTTTCAACGATTTATGAATTAATATTTCTAAAAATTATGTAAACTTTACTTTTTGTACCCCCTCGTGAAATAGCTTTTAACTCAAATGGAGATAATAAAATATTCTATTTATACAAATGGTATGGTTTGCTTTGACGACGTTGTAGGACAAAACTCTATAGATTCATCACGTCCGTTTTATCTATAAATCTATAAATCAAATAAAAACATATATTTCCTATAACAAATATTTTGGAGTGAAATGTATATAATATAGAATCCCTTAAAAATTTAACAAGATACTCGGGAAATACAGAGGTGTGTTAAATAACTACAACAATCAATTGATCCAAATGGTTTTATTAGTTTCTAGGAGTAATTAAAATAATTGATTCATTGATTTTTTAACAATATCTTCTATATGACAGATGTTTAAGTTAGGGTGTTTGAAACTGTATTTAATTTTATATGAAAAACAATCAAACGCGTTATGATCTAAATCGTGATTTTTAACTTAAAACAATACTATATTCATGAATTTGCTTTAATATTTAACGATCTTAGTTTTCTGTAATTTTTTCATTCTTCCGACTCTAGTAAGATCCTCGATAAGCCTGAGTATTACTACGGAAAAAAGATTTGTAGCTGAAGAAGCTAAGGGCTGTATCAAAAACGTAACAATTCATTTTGTAGCAAACGGACATTAGACTTGCTAAAATGATATCTGGTTGCATCTGGACGGACAATCCCCCTTGTTTAATTTTTAGAGAATTAAAAGTCAAACTAACCGTTTGAAAATGCGATGGTCATTTATTTCTGTTCAAGAAACGAGAACAACCGTTATATAATCTATGACGCAAATTGGAGCCTATTATAAACTGAGTCGTAACGATGCAGATTTTCTGATTAACTTAGTATTTTTGGATTTGATAATTTTGTAGTTTTTGGTGTCAGAAACTAGGTTTTATTGGGCAGTTATAATTGGAAAACTCAATTTTCTAGATAATTAATTTCCGTCTTTTTTGTAATCATTTATTTAACACCAATATTGATCAAATGTTCCTACTGTTTTCGATTTGAATTTTTTCTAGGTCTTGTTATCTTTTTATTGATGATAATAATAATTTGATACTTTGTTAGATCATTAATAAGGATACCTATGAAGTAGTGATGAAGAAAACAATACAGATGAAGTCATGAAATATCCAAAATATACAATTTCTAAAAATAAACTGCGTACTGACAGGAAGCAAATTTACTCGTTTTATAGCTGACTTCTTCCAGTGATCGCTCCAATCTTTCATTCGCCACCTATCTATGGGCAAATACCAATTATTAGTTCCAAAATCTTGTTTTCTACAAGCGGATGGATGCAGTTCTACTGACATTAATTGCAGAATGATCACAGTATACGATGAAGGGAAGTCAAGGGAAAAAAACTTTCGCTCTGGCATGTTTGGTTGATCGAGTTAACCAATAAATCTGGGAAACACGGAGGTTTACAATTAGCAAGCTTTTCACAAAATTTACCCTCACAAGGTATAACAACGAGGTAAAATGTTTCTTATGGACAAGGTCCTGTACAACAATCCAGAGATATAACAGCAGTAACATGTACACGAGGTGTTTTGAGACTAAAAAAACGTTTTTATAATCAGTTTAACAGAACAGTAACAAAACAAGTATACGAAATCTTACGTTGCCTCCGGAGAGCGATAAAAAACAAAAAAAAAACAAATGTCTAGTTCTTACAAAAAAGTAGGAAGTGTTTGATTACGCAACTCACAGAACTGATTCAGCACACAGTAACTATCACTTCTTTGGAAAACTGAAGGAATGGTCAGGTGGAAGACGTTACGTTATCAGTAAAGCGCTTAAATATCCTGTAAGGTCCTATCTGAGCTCACCAGCGGTAAACATCTTTAGAGAGGATCCCTTATCAGGACCAACGCCTAAACTCTAAATATTGTTAGGGTTTTGTAAAAGAATAAGTACTGTATCAATATTTAGTTGATAAAATCATCTTGATCTGTTATCTCTTATTTATAGCCTCTTGGAACTTGGAAATATATGCTGATGTATCAAAGTATATTAGGTAGTGATAGAAATTAAACAATCGTTATTATTATACACTAAATGAAAAACAGACGATACAACAGATTTTCATTAGAAACTGTAATCAATAAAATAAATAATTGATGATGATCTGTACTCGCTAATGAAACATGTTCAATACGACCTAAAGTGGAAAATGACTACCTGAAAACATAAGGAAAAAACGATAGGAATATGGGAAAATGTGATAGTTTCTGAACAAGCGCATGAACAATAACAACATCCAATATTAATATTAAATCATGCATTGTCTATCGAGAGTTCAAATTTTGTGAGAGCAACTAATACGTACACGAGTTTATACTATCGGATTTTTTGTAATTGAAAGTACCAATCACGATAAATTCATATTTTTGTGGATGTTACTCCAACTACACTTTTGTTTTGATAATCAATCGAGATACTGAACCATGTTCTTTTCGTTTCAAGATAGTTGATGAGTTCGAGATCATGGAACTCGTTAAACTCGTGGAACTACCAACTAGTGTTCATTTTGAGAAAAGTAACGTCATTATATGTCATGAATTGAAGACAAAGTGGTTTCACAGAACAGACTGACGAGAATCTGATGTATCCTTCATCACACGTAAAGTTCACTCGTAGATTGCACATATTTTTACCTTTTAAAACTCGTCAACAAAACTTCAGGACATGATTATTTATATAATATTATATTCTGTAACAATATCAAAATATAAAAAAATCGATACGAGGGAGAACATGAGTATTGAGTAATAATCATATTTTCTTCACAATCAGAATTCAATTAAACATGAACAGAACAATTCATTTATTGGTATATTCGTAAAATACAGTATCAATATTATATTTTTTACGTTGGATAAGATATTAGAAAATAACATTCTATGTAATATTTTCCAAAACAGATTAATTTGTACATGTTTAGTTTATGGGTTTGGTTACTGACAAGTTAGATTTAGCAATTGAATATCCTAAAATATTTATTTGATTTTTTGAGAAGTTTTCTATATGCCCGAAAGAGCAACTGAAACAATTCTGGTTATTGTCACCAAAGAATATGGATATGAATGTTTCCGTCGCCATTCGTTAAAATGCACTAGTAGCAAAGAGTCTTTTACAGTTTGCAAAGAAGAAATTCATAATGCTATGCAACTTGCATTCAGTATTAAATTCGGGTATATATATCTCCCAGGTGATCGTATCAACTGTTGATTGTATCATAAGTATGATGATATGAGTATTTGTAGAGTAAATAATATGGGGCGACCAAGAGATAGTAAAGAGAGCATTGAGCAAGGCGAGAGTCGTTCGAAAGGATACGACTAAATCGTTTGCAGTTGTAACAACTGCTAAAACGAAAAAACAATGATGTCATCTCCATCGATAAAGTGATTTTCTACCTTAGAAAAAAAATTCTCACGCGATAATACAAGTGCAACGAAAAATGCCCAAATTGAATGTTTTTCGTACTATATTCCAGCGGAAGGTAGAGTGCGGGTTATTGAATATTATTGTACGCAATCACTGGATTGGCGACAAGGAGTTTTGTGGGTGGTTTTCCATGGCTTTTACGGTCATCCAATCTGACGCCGTGTAATTTCTACCTTTGGAGATTCATAAAGGATAGAGTGTAAGTACTACAATCATTTGACATTACCGAATTAAGAAACAGGATTGCTGTCGCAATAATTACTAGAGAGATACTATAAAATACAAAAAGCACAAAGATATATTGTAGGGTATTGTAGTCAAATCAATCATCAAAGCAATTACTAAAATTTCGTGTTTGAAGATATTATGTTTTTGATTCAAGATTGACACAGTAAAATCTAGCGAATAGGTGGTGCTTCGAACGTTTTGTTTATCTAGAATGAAAAAATGTGGATACTTACCTAGATATTGAAATAAAATCCGTTTAGTTTTGGTGCACATTACGTAAAATACGTAAAATCCTATTGAATGAAGAGTATGCGTATATAAAAGCGAAGCACCTCCTAGAGCCTATCCACACGAGCGGAGGTGACAGAATTGCTAGTTATCTACACACTCCATTTATTCTATATTCACGTCGTTACATATTTCTAAAAGTGTATGACAATCCTTAGACTGAGCTGATTCCTCTCTTCCATCCAGTAAGCAGATATCAAAGGAAATACCCGTTTAATATGAGAATTGTGGCCTGGAATCATAAAAGATAATTCCTCATTTTTTGAAGATTTTTTCTCTATTCCTTCTGCCTTTTTAAAAAAACGTACTCATTTCGAATTGGTTACACCATTTCGCATTACATTAGCAGCATATTTCTTCATTAAATATGTGTTTCTATTAACGTTTCAACCTATAGTTTGAATATACTTTTCCCTTTTTACTTTACCAGTTTATCAGGAGTTGGAAGAGAACTTCAGTTTGTTCGGTTTTCGTTTTTCCCTATTTACCTTCATCAAGGTTTTTTTTCTATTCCCTATCTCCCTTATTTGGTGTAATTAGACTTTTTTGTAAGTTATGATAGTAAAATGGAATTAAAACATTTTTTATTTTTTCTCATCGCTAACCACTCAATTATGGAATGTAGAGAAGGAGGAACATCTCTTATGGACGGTACCTTTAAAATATGGTCTGAATTCTGTACGGATAATACGTGGCGCTGATTGTACTATGGGAATGAGATCTGAAGTTAAACACTTACTGTATAAGAAATTATCAAAGTTGTGACTGACGTTTGATTATATTCATGTGAAAAGCTGTGCAATCCTTAATATTTTATTAGATTTTTATTTTTTATTAAGAACTTGATATATTTCTGTACCTGCTTGCATAAGCTAATTACCAATGATATTTTAACAAAACTATAATTATTATATTTGTTGAGGATAGAGTTTAATATTTTATTTCTATGAACCAAAATGTTTTATTTTCAATTATTTTATTATTCTTATTGATATTTTTATATGACTATAACTATTATATTAGTTGCTAATGAAGTTCAATATTTTATTTTTATGAACCGAAATATATTTTTTTTATTATTCTATTATTTTTATTGATCTAATTATATCGCTATAATTATTATATTAGTTACGGATAAAATTCAATATTTTATTTTAATCAACCAAAATGTTTTTTTTATACTATTTCATTATTGTTACATGATTCTACTTTTTTTTTCATATTAGAATATATGTATTATCTAAACCAAATAAATAGCTAAATAATAAAGTTAATTTAACGAGATTCTGTTTTGTTAATCGTTTCATTATTTTAATACTACTAATTTCATTATCACGGTGCATTATTTAAAGCATTACTATACAGTTATTTTCAAATCAGCGCGTAAAATTCAAGCGAATACCCTCTATAATCAGCGCCATCTATTTACCCATCAAAAATCAGCTCACATTTTTTAACCCAGAGACGTTCCTCCTTCTCTACACTCCATACACTCAATAGTGGATAACAATTTTCACATTTAGGTATAACCCGAGGGAACAATTTTTCGTCCAACTTATTCCCAAAATACTTTTAAAAGTATTAAACTTGACATAAAATATTCTTTATCCAATCAACCCGGTTTTAATGGAGTTTTTAATAGAGACAAACAAACTTAATGTTCTCAGGAATATTGTATAAATGAAGTTTGATGTAAATCTTCTCTTTTATCGCGTAATATTCTTCCTGAAATATGCCTAGTCTTTTGAAATAATAGCAAAATTAATTTTAGCTATTGCCTTCGTATATACCGGAAATAAATTGAAGAGTTAGACATATAATCACAAACAGTAACAGTCTTTAATATACGTTCCATTATTAGATGTCCATGATGCGTAAATGTTCAACTATTTATAAAGTTTAGTCACATACTGCAATTCACATCATTGTAACATAACTTCCCTATGCTCACTTTAATTTTATCAAGTTTCACCTACTTTCAATCGGACGTTTAAACGGAAACCATTACATGTCTTTTAAGGTAGAAAACTAGAAATTGAAATAGACAGTGCCAGAGACTGTATGAAACAGTAACAAGAACAATGATAATTTTAATGACTATAATTGAAAATGTACGTACCAGGTTTAATAGTTGATATAAAAATTAACAAACAATAAACATTTTACAACAAGCGACAGAAATGTATAGAAGATTGACAGTAATTGAAATATTTTTTTTAATAAAGTCAAATTGTAAAAAATCTAATTTTTATATAAGAAAAATGAGCAATTTATAGTTGAATTTGATTTATGAATTGTTTAGGGTTCGGTTTCTTCACGTTCTAATAAACTTAAAAATAGTTATTATTTCTTCACCCTAGTTAGTTTAAATCCGTACTAACTAATAAGTATTTTTCACTTTATTATGTATTCAACAAATAGTCTACTGTTGGTAACACTATGAAATATGCCCATATAGCAATCGTCCATGTATTGAATAAAGAAAGAAATAGCGAAAAAACGTTCTTCTATTGACGGTTTCCTATGATCTGTGTTTGTTACAACGATCTGTGCTTAATTAAATTTGCACGTGTTTTATTAAGATTAATGTTGGAGTAGTCGCTAGTTGAAAAAAGTTGTGTTGCTATGAGATTATAGCTTATAATGAAAATAATTAATAGGAAAGGGAAACGAAAACGGTAAAAAAATTTCATCATCGGACCAAAAATTGATCTTTATATTTAATATATTAAAGTTTTTTTTGTCCCCGCTATTTCCTTCTAGACTATTGACGTTAGAAAGTCAAGTGGGGTATCGTTGGAAAGGGTCAAGTCTCAGGGGTGGCCAGAAGCAATTTTTTTTGATATCTTCAGGGGCTCTCGAGATATGATTAAAGGTAAGAAAATGGTACATTCTAAACCCTAAGAAAAAAATTTTGCATCATTAATTTTTCTTTTTTTTTCTTTTCTTTTCTTTCTATTAAAATATGTAAGACTCACGCCAAAAGAACACATGGGATTAGCGGTGTACAAGGCGCTAGTTAATTTTATTAAGATCGAAATAAGCTCGTTCTTCTGAAATTTGCTGTATTTCCTCAATCAATTCCTCATCAAATAAATCTTTCAAATATCATAAAGCATCCATATTAAATTATTTGTATGACGCATATTTCCAAAAATAAATTAATCAAATGAACTAGGTATAATCATAAATGTAATACTCTGTCTCACACTCGAGACACTTTAACTATACTGCGCATTCTTAAGCATGCGCAGAACCGAGCTGAAACCTCGAAGGATAGAGAAGTCGTTGCAATTCTGTTTTCCTTATTCGGGTCAGCTTCTACTTATAGAAACTGCCCATAAAGAAGTATTACATATATGAGCATAATAAACAAACCACTTTTGAGGTTAAGTTTCTACTAAACTCTCTAATTGACAGTTGTAACTGCCTAATAACTTATTTGTGAAGGTGAAGGTGAAGAAACCGAATTTTTGGTTATTCGGTAAATAATAGTTACTTACTAGGGTCTTTATTAGGAAGTGAAGAAACTCTGCCTAGGTCTTTTTTATTGAATAACTTTACGTTTTGTTAATGCATTATTATTTCTTTTTATGACTTCTTAATAGTTTTTAAATATCAAGATACTTGTCGTAAATCACAATAGACAACATTACAATTATTACAAGTAACCTTATTTATATAATAAAAGTTTTTATATTTTGGAAATGTATCATATTCATCAAAATTATTGGATAAATTTTAAGAAAAAAAATTATCCTTAAAAAATGATTTATTCAAAATAGACAAACATTATAATTGAATTTCAAACAAAACAGATGCTAAACATCAAAAGGTGAACGACCTTTTTTACCATATTTACGAGAACGAAATTAGAATAGGTCACACTGGGCCTAAGACATTATCAAAATATTTAATAATCCTAAAATTACTAAAAAATAAAAGAAGAAGGCTGATGGTAATAATGATTTTGTTATTCTGAAAATGAATTAAAAACTCATCAATACGATGATAAAAACTGCAACAAAAAATGAAATAGAAAAAAATGTATATGTATAATTATGAAAAACCTTGGAACAAAGTCATTTACAAAAAAGAGAAATTCAAGAATGTATACAATAACACTGCTAAACAAAGAATTTTTAAACATCCTTAATTACTCGAATGAAATAAATTCCAAAGAGCTTTACTATATTTTTTTAATAATTTTTAAACAGATTCGGGTACAATTTACACTTCTATTTTGAACTTTGGAACAGTTTATAAGGGTAATCTCTTTAAATATGTATTTCTAGGAGCATCGAAAATTACATGGAGAAATAACCGTTAAATTTTGCAAGAAAATACTTTTTATCTCATTCATTTAATTGTAGAAGTATAACCCACGAGTTATTTTATGATTTATTATTCAAATATTATCTTCATTTTTGCAACTATGTACCTACTAGAGGTGAATTTACATTTCCACAATCAGGTTAAGAACATATTTATTTTATAACTTTCATAGTGTTAGATAGGGCCTCGTAAAAATTTATTGCAGCTAAGTAAACATCTCCGTACGATAGCGATAACTTCAACTATTAAAATTTTTAAAATAAATTGAAATAGAAGCATCTAGATGTTCTTCTACAACAATTGATTTCATCACTTGGGTTAACAAGTTTTTATTTTTACAAATTTGATGCAAATCCTGATGAAAGACAAATATGGCTACTACAAATGAAGTTTATAAATTGATGAAAAATAACATTGGTACGAAAAACTCCATGGCTGTGATTAGATTAGTGGCGAAAAATTAGCTTTAGGCTTAGGTTTAGTAATACTTATTACTCGGTTGAGATATCGTATGAAAAACTGGGGTGTGAATGATAATGATGATTTGAAGTCGTCGTACAATGCATTGTTTCTCTCTACCGTACTTTGTTATTTACCTATATTCTCGAGCAGTTACTGAATAATTCGTATTAGATGGAATAAGATCATACACAATATCCACCATTTTATGAGAGACACATTAAATGTTTTTAGATATTCATAACTTTCACTAGATCACATAATATCAGAATTAATTTGGTAGCTTTCAGACTGTCGAATGTTGTCACTTCTAATAAATATTGTAAATAAATGTTAAATTTTCAATGATTGTTCATTTTGTATTAAATACTAGAAACTTTCAAGTACAATGTGGTTAATTCAAAATATTAACCGATGAAGTCATATTTCAAAAATTGTGGCATAAACAGAAAATCTCCTAAACACAATTATATAGTATACAAAATAGATAAATTTGAGAACTTCATATTCGTGCATTATAACCATCTTGTTGCAGAATGTAGTATTAGTTAAAATTTTAAAAACAATAGTCAAGCATTTGTGTTCATTCATTATCATTTGATTGTTATTAAATTCATCATTCTAAGGTTTGACAGTATTCAAAACCCTGCGAGAACATTCAAGAAAATAGTAATGATAATAAAAAACTATTAACAAATGGCTTTATTGATAAATGTTAAAATTAAAGAGTTTAATTTCAAGTTTAATGCACAGAGATCGGTGTAAGTTTGGCAACGCTCTCGAAAAATCCGCAGGTCACGTGGGCCCATACTTTTTTGAGGATCACGTGATAGGCCAAAGTTATTTGGAAATGCTCGAAGATTTACGTGGACAAATGAACAACGATCCAACAGTCGCAAACATACGTCATTTAATACAGGATGGAGCTTCCTACCTACCTTAATGTTCATTTTTGAGAATGGATAAGCAGACGAGGATTCGTTAAGTGGCCCGCACGTTCATGTGAACTGACACCCTATGATTTCTTCCTGTGGAGTTTCTTCAAAGACGCACCGATCTCTGACCCTTAGAAACTCTTCGCGGACGGCATGACATGTTTCGCCGGACCTGACTCTCGTTGCTGTGAATGCATTTGAACACTTACAGTAACCCTTTTTCGAATCACTTCTGGAATTTCTTTTAATGAATTCATTTCAGCACAACATTTTGTGTTGCCTGAAACATACCGACCTCTGTATCACAATATGTCTGGTCTAGTATAACCTAATCTAATTCGATCTGTTTAATTTTTGACGTTTCCAACTACTTGTGAATAATCATCAGGAACCATCATAATGCCTCAATTGTAACAATCTTGTAATTTTGATTAATTAAATAAGACATGAAATAATGTTAATTGCATGGGACAATAATTGGAAAATATGTAGATTGTGGGAGAACCTCCCACGGTACATTTTCTGCTTTGATTCTCTAAGTATATGGTCGTCCATTATCGAAGAATTACGTCTTTTCGATCACCCCGCATGGTTTTTTTTCTTTCGGTCTAATCTTTCTAATTATGCAATGGATTGGTTGATTTGAAAGAGTTCATAATGAATATTTCCTTTGAAATAACACCAAAGATTGTAACTTATCGAATAGATTTAATTCATTTGAAACCTACTTTCTAAACATTTGTATGTTACTAAGTGACCTCAATTATTGCAATTATTCTCGCGATCAGTTTAAAGCTGTTATTTGAGGATTTCTGACCTATATTAAATAACCTGAGACCTCTTCATTACACTGCCTTATTTATTTAGTTTGAAAATACATTTAAGATTTCGAGGTTTTAGAATAGATAGAAAATTGTAGATTTTCATTATCAAAGATACATTTTTCTTGTTTACAAACATATTGGACGAACTGTTGACTATTTCGTGAAGTAGATTAATAAACATGTAATAGTATTTTGTTAATAAGAAATGGGTTGACCTATATTTTTTATTTAAATTAGTGACATGAATAGAATAAATTATTTATTAATAGGACGGATTAACACTATTGTCATAACATTTCAAGTTTGTTTTTGATATAAAATATATTTTTAATACTAGATCCTAATTTAGCTTGTTCCGTAGTTATTTTAAAAATAAAAAATGGTTGTTTAGGCGTTTTAATCAAAATGTATAATAGAAGATTTAATTTTGAAAAAATAGGAAGTATATTTTGAAATATTATGATAATATTTTAACACTTTCGTTAAGTGTGGCTACGATAAGGATTATGAAAAACTGGAAAACGACAATAAAATAAGAGCAGCATTTAGACAATCTTTCAAACCTTGGAATAATACATGCAATAACAATCAAATGATAATTAATTAACACAAACGGTTTACTATTGTTTTTGAAATTTGAAATATTATATTCCAAAACAAACTGTATTTATATTTTTTTAGTATTCAATAATTGAAAAATCCTGGTACAGCTGACGAATTAAATCTGGAAAGTTATAAATATCTAACACCATTTAATGTGTCTCTTATGAGAAAAGTAAAATTATTATTCCTTTAACTATTTCACACCAAACGTTAAGCTTTTGTGGATATTGTGTATGAGCTTATTCCATCCAATGCAAATTATTATCCAATACCGTTCAAGCAAAATGTTGCTTCATCGGAAAACACAATGTTATTCATAAACGTATTATTTATGTCAAATTGTTTCATAATTGTTTCGCATCATTATAATCGTATATCAGAATCACCTTCATTTAATTTTTGACGTAATTCCACTTTAGTTGGGCGAAATTTGATATACCTTACAGATCTCTCTATATAATATCTTTATTTATTGCAAATTCATTATCTTCATTTATAGCTGATCTTTTTTGTATACGACTGGTAAAATTTAATAAATCAATTGGCGGATTTCTGGAACGATCTCTTTCTATCTCCCAAACAATAACAGTAATTCTTTCATGTTCATTTAGTTCCGACATGATTAATAATATAGTACCTGGATGACTCGATATTTTGTGTTTTTGAAATTATATTTAAATATGAATTACATAATATCTTGCCGACATATAATAAGAAAATATCAACTGAGAGTTTAAATGAAAAATCACAAGTGCAATTAGTTTAATATTGTATTAGAAGTAAAAACCTAATTTTCTACCGTTTATCAACTAATTACGTAAGTATATATATTTTCCTGTCGTCACAGTTTTAATTTTGAAATAGATTCGTAATCTAATACTTCCTTGAATACTATATTGTGGGTATATCGAAGATTTTCATTTGGAAGATAACCTTTTAACTCGCTTAACTACCATTCATAAAGACCTAATCAACCCCAAAAGATTCTAAAGTTTGCCATTGGGATTTGTGGACATTTATGGCAAATGCAAATCTATCGGGAAATTGTTGACGCTGCATGGTGCATCCCAGTTGCCCTTTTGATGAGTCAAAGGTTATCATTGGTACATGAACTCTTTTGCCGGATTGTTCACCAGTAATTTTGCATTTATTATGTGATTGCACAGACTTGTAACCATGAGTCTTACATCAATGCATAGTCCTTCTAATACTTCTAAATTACTTAACAACATTATTAACGCATTTTTTTTTCAATTTTAGTTCGTGTTGTGGCAAGTCTAGAATGTTGACACTATTGAGAAATTCTGTTGTAAATTCAACTCTTCCTTCCGGTAAATCTTTCATCAAGTGATAGCTATGGTAGATTTCGTACTCTTCGGAAAGTTTCGCAGCTATCCCCTAATAATATCCATTGGTTAAGTAGTTACCAAATCCTTCATCTATTAGAAACATCACTTCATAGAAAGATCTAATACTCGGTTTTATTGGTTGAATCACGTGTCGGTAAATCAACCGCTTTATTCGTTGTTGCCTTTGATAATAAAATGAAAATATCACAAGGTACTTCAATGAAGAGAATTATATCAAGTACATCCGATCAATCCTGTCTCGCTCACAATTGAAAGGTGAAATTAGTTTTTTTGCTTTTTACGAAATTCTAGTTCAGTAATATAAATGTAAATTCATCAGTATTTTCTCCACTAAAACGTTGTTTCTAACTAGTTGATCCATAATTTGTTTTCAATCAGGATCATCTTTAACTGATTCCAGAAGGATTGTTAGAAGTGCTTGGAGAATTCGTGCTACTGAAGAATTTGTAATAAAAAAATTCCAATTCCTACAGCTTATGTATGTTTAGGTTTTCATTTTCAAATTAATATTATAATTTTGCTTTCATTTACCATTTTTATTTTCCTTGAGAATATGAAGTTATTTATTTATCAACTCTACATTTTACTCCAAAATGTTATCTGGTATATTTAAAAAAACATTTAGTATACTTCTATTCCATAAATATTTTACGTTATTTATAAATCTTGATATAGTATTAAAATTCAATAGAATACAGAATGTAATCGAGTAGAACGGGTTCAAATGTTACCTCACAATAAATCAAAAGGGTTTATTTTGCTCAGAATGCGAAACATACTGATTTAAGTTCGATTGTGAGTCCGCGAGAAACTGGGCTATCGTTTCAAATAAACTCTTAGACTAGTATAAAAAATTATGGATCGTAATCAGTAGAAGGTTGAGAAAACGAGCGTTTATAGCATTTTCAACAAACTCTGATAGCTATTCGACATGAGATGATGAGAGACTTCCTTGTCACTAACTTCTATTTTATAATAAAAGATATTTATTTTATCATCGATCCATATCTAATTAAAACCAGAAGTATTTAGAAGTAAAGTACCATTTTTAAAGATGTTTCAATAATACTCAACGTTCATTTCCGTCATTTATCACGATATGCATGCATGTCTGCGAAAACAATTTAATAGCTTATCTAGGATGAAATCATTTAATTTCAATAACGGCTAGAACGCGATGACATTTTAGCTAATTGTTATCACATACCACACTCCATCGTTTCGCAGTGCGGTATTAGCGAATACAATCTGCTTTTGCGTCAGAACTGCAGGAATATTCAAGGAAACATGATCTCATCGGCTAAATGTTGCGGGTTTTAAATGAATCCAGTCAATAAATTGAGTTGAATTTAATAAATACGTGGAAACAAACATTTAGTGAAAAAGTCAAATATCTATAATGCAAAAATATACATTTTTTGCCGAGAAAAAAGCTAAAAGGCTGACAGACTTACAAAGTACTTATAAAAAATTTCAAGGAGAATATATAGAAAATAGAAACAAAAGTAGAACTGCGGTCGATCACAGACTAGTAACTGAATGTGCCACGAATATTAGTACAATGAACGACATATCGAAATAAATCAGTTTAGGAATATATAAACTATTAAACAAGATGATATGATGAATCAGGAATGCCAGGAACTGGAAAAATGGACGTCGTTCAGGGTGAAGCAATAGTAGTAATAGCCACAGAGAAGGTATAGAGTATATAAAACAAACACCTAAAAAGAACGAGCTAGTAGATAAAAATGATTATAGAAGAAAAATAAAAGGAACAAATGCAGAGAGAAATATGAATAATCAGATGGGAATACAAATATATTAGAAACATGGACTGAATATTTGAATATAATTTAAATACCTTAACTCAGGTAAAAATGGTTAACAGAGGAAAGGAAAGGGAAAGAAATCTGTTCAACATTCAAGGATCTAAATTGCAACAAAGAAAGAACAGAAATATGTCTGTAGAATTCGGAAATACCTTTCAGACTCAATAGGCTTCTTTACTTAATTGTTATTTTACAATAATTATGGAAAGATCGAAACGAATAAAAAAATTAAAACTCGGAAAAAAGACGATATGATATTAGGCAGCAAATAGCAGGAATAAGATGCAGGATATGAATTAGATAAATTGGTACTAAAACTAAAAATGAATAGCTATTGTTATTGATAAGGAATAATTAAAACGTTATCCAAATAAAATTCAATTCCTTCGGAAACTGAAAATCTATTTTCGTCTTAGATTCTAATATTTACATCAAATAAGTCCAGATTTTTTCAATTTCCTCTTCAAATAATGAAGTAGTCTGCTGTTAATAGTTTTCAAACATAAATTAAAAGGCACAGATAGTTCAAATTTTGATAGAAGCAGAATGACTAGATTGACAGGACAGCCTTTCAGTTAAAGGGCGGAAAATGAAAAAGTTACAGACGTAGCCTGCACTCATGAAATAGAAATTATTCATCAGTAATTCCACGAGATATTTTGTTTATAATTTAAAATTACATGATTGTGCGATAACAAGAAGTTCATTGGGAATTTTGTTGTATTTGTTGGTCAATAATTGACTTTAGATGTAACCAGTAGCTAAGAGAAATTAATTAGGTATTTGTATACAAATATAAATTGAATACAATCATGATTTATTAATGCCACGCGACCCACACTTTGAGAAACGCTGCCCTATTATATATTATTTCTATAAAACGAATGTAGACCCCTCAAATTTGAGTAAAATTGGTTAAAATAGTGAACATCTCCCTCTCTACTCCGAGGAGACAGTTTAAGGCTGTAAAATGACCATTTAAATACCAGGAGGACAGATCCGGCATTTTATGCTTTTTGAGTTTCGCAAGAGTATAACGCAACAGGTGCATCCAAAAACATTGCGAGTTTATCAAAAGGCATTAAATGTTCGTAAATGCCAAGGATGGTTGTCTAACTTTGGAATTTATTACTTCAACGGCACTATAAAGAACTCTCTT
The DNA here is from genome assembly GCF_026230105.1 of Diorhabda sublineata. Taxonomy (NCBI): domain Eukaryota; kingdom Metazoa; phylum Arthropoda; class Insecta; order Coleoptera; family Chrysomelidae; genus Diorhabda; species Diorhabda sublineata. The sequence continues at coordinate 13,773,933 of NC_079476.1, forward strand.
TTAATTGTAAGGTGATTGGAGAATAGAATGAGTGGTATGATCAATCATAATACAAATAAATAACCAAGAAGTATTGAAAAGCTTTGTATGTTGTGGAATATATGCGGATTTATTAAATTTGGGGTGCTGATATTTGGAAATATTTATATATTTTTTGTAAATAATTAAATCAAGTGAATCAATCGTTATCGAAAAGTATCCGGATGGCAATAGACAAGGCGATATTCCGCGATAGGCAAGACGAACCTTGGAAAAAAATTAATAAATTGCCGGATATCACACTTTCCATTTAGTTCGATTGCTACATTTTCTTCATGGTAGGAAACTTCTACTTAAAAACGAATTGATTTTTGCAAGACTCGTTTTAAAAATTGCTTGTTAAATATTTATTCGTTTTAATTTAATTTGAGAAAGACATTACTTTCGGGTCCTCCTTTATATTTTTACATTCATCGTAGATTTCAAACATGCGATAATAACGAGGTTTTATATTTAACACAAGAAAAACCAAGTTTGGATACACTTTTGGGTAAGTGGTTGTTGTAGATTATCGAAAATATTTTACCTAAACGAGGTCGTTTGAAAACACAGATTTTCAAAAAATATAACCAGTAATACGTCGACTCTTTCTGTACGAAAACTTTGAAGTTCAGGCTTCGGTACAAATGAATTTTTGGAATGTGTTAACATTATAAAGATAAATCCGTCCTATTTTGCGGAAAAACCATCAATATTTGAAATCCATAATGCAAATATAAATGTGAAACCAACTGAGATTAATGATTATTACTAGGAATTTCGTTATTATAATTCATCATTGTAGCAGATTTATTCAATTTAAAATAATTTTAATATTTAACACAATAAATGAAAATTACTTTTTAATAATTTAATAACCTATTATCGTATCAACAAATTATAAAGTAATAACAAGATGCAATTGACGTAATGATGTTATCTTACTTTTTATGATCAAAAATATTTAATGCAGAATAAAATTTTATTTCATTTCACTTTCAATATAAGTTCACATGAGTGTTGTTGAGTTGAAGTTTCTACTTTTAAAATAGTTTTCAAAAAAATCTTATGAAATTACTTCAACAATTTTATTGTAGTTCATCATTATTTGCATGAGTTGGACACTATCCTTTATTATTAATGTTAATTGGAGTTCCATAAAAAGTTGGTTACATGGATTTTGAAGTTGAATATAATGACTGAAAAAAAACCCACATCCATATCTGTTCATCCAATTTTTATAATTTTTTGGAGATATGAAAGTTCTTATTCAATGAGTGATTAGATGCGACTTAGCTGACTCAATAATATCTTATGAACTTTTGCACTCATTGATGTGGTTAGGTTCCGTTCTAATAAACTGGTAGATATCTTCTTGGGATGTTTAATTCCAAGCTCCTCAAAATGAAAGAGTACTGCTCAAGTTTTGAAACAAAATTTTAAAATCCAAATGGTGTCGTAAATTCTTGTAGCAAGATAAGCTAAAAATAAAATGTACTCAAAGGTTTAATCGCGTGTTTTATTATTTCTTCGTTACTTTTACGATTACATCTGTTCTTTGAAGGACTACATACCAAATCATATCCTTCATTTCATCATATTTGTTATACTGGGCTGTCTATTTGATCTTCTAAGGATTTAATGAAATCTAGCAAGTTCATTTGATCTGGTTTGATTCACAGTCTAAGTTCTTATTTACGTCCATGAGTTCATGCATTCTTGACCTCATATAGTAGAGTGTTTTCGCAAAAATCTTCATACAGGCGTCAGTTACAAATCTCAACAAGCTTTACACAAAGTTGTAACTCACTTCTTCGATCCATTTTATTATAGTAGAGCTCGAACGATCAGCGTTAGTATAAACTTTTTTATTAAAGAAGGATTAACAAGAAGACAAATCAAAAATAGAATGGAGGCATTTTACAATAACTTGTGTTAATCATTTTTAACTATTAAATATTGGTCTAAGCAGTTTTGCTGGGGACGAGAATCATTAGAAGATGAACCACGTGTGACAGGTATTATTTCAAGTGACCGGTGCCAAAAAGCAAAAAAAAAACAATTTTTCGAAGAATCCTACATTAGCATTTAAATATAACAAAAATTAGTATAAGTTGGGTACCATTCTCAGCGAAGCGCAAAAGCGGCGTCGAGTAGAATGTTGTGAGTGATTTTTAGAGCTTTGCACGAGGATTAGAAATGTCATTTTAATGGGTATTTTACTATGATCCGATATCCAAAAGAGATTCCTTGGAGTGGTATTGGAAACGGGAATCCGAACGAAAAAAAAAAACATAACTCGCAAAAAGGATCAAAAAACGGATAACTACAATATTTGGAGACTACACTGGTGTCCTTTCGCTTGACTTTCAAAAATTACATACAACTATGAATGCGACATATTACTCTGACTTATTAAGGTAGTTGGGTCAAGAAATTATGGAGAGAAGGCTAGACAAAATCAGCCGTGTGCGCCTGCTTCGGTACTGTACATAATTGTGAAGTTGCAGAGACTGAATACCCACCATATATCACTGATCTAGCCTCGTCCTACTATTTGTTGTTCGCAAAGTTGAAAGTCGATTTGAGGGGTAAAAGATTAAACAGCAGTGATGAAATTAAACAGCCGGTGTAAGAACATTTTGAATCTAAGATGCATTATAAGAACTCATCGGACGGCACTACTTATATACATCTCAGTTTGACATACCCTTATTTTTTATATGTTGTTAAGGTTCCTGAAACTGTATTTCCTTTTACTATGCATTTGTTTATTTGCCCTACTTGTATGGAATTCAATAATGAAATGAAGACACGTTTTTGTCATGTGTCAATTAAGAAACAATTTACTTCCTTCAATTACCGCATTTTAAGAAAATGTGGTAATGATACGAGACCTTGTAATTTGTTATTCAAAAGTGGAAGTTTCGATTTTAAATATTTATCAGTTGATTAAAGAAATATTTAGACATTCATGACTTTAATAAGTTTCTCAATGTCAATATACATTAAAAATTAAATACTGTCCATGACCTTTACTAACCACTTCATTTCATTCTCTTTGTATCAGCTTGGATACCAAATTTCGCGTGATAAACATGTGACAAAAAAATTTGACCAAAATTGTACTAAATGTATAATAACTAATTTGAACAAATAGATCAACAAATTTGCACAATTTATGAAATGAAGCAAATATAAATTATTCTTGGAATGTTTCTAACTATTACTTGTTGTGCTAATGACATTTTATTCATGTATGACAGATATATATTGCTAAATAATTAGGATAGTTGAAAACATATGTGGAGTCTATAGGATGAAAAAAGGCAAGAAAGAGAGAGCATGCTTTAAACATAAAAATTCTATAGAATGAGCAAACATATATCACTTCCTTTTCTTGGCGTTGTTTACCGACTTGAAAAAGCATTGTACAGTACAAAAAATTCTACAGAACAGTAGGATCGATTACAAGTACACTCGACACCCCTAGTTTTGATAGATCTGAGTCAAAATAGAAACATAGAAACGTTAATAGAGCTTACTTTCCAAACAATTAAAATACGAATAAGGCAGCTCAGTCTTCAATCTACATTATTAAAAATAAATAACCTCTCTTTAGAACATTTTGATTTAGATCATTTTTATTTCTCTATTCATCTTTCTCGTTTATAACCACTCGCTCTCTATTTGGTCATCTCTTCATCTTTATGACCTATATCTGGTATTTTATTTATGTTACTAATCCACTAGTTCATTTATATGTTATTTTAATACATATTGGCTTTTTTAAACGTCCATGTTTTCAAGCTGTAGTGAATACTGGTTAAATATTTCTGTTTTAAGATATTGCGTTCCTTGCCTTTGAAGATACAGTTGAGCTCTTCCAAAGCCACCCAATAAGGCCTGACAAGCTTTTTTTATTGGGCCAAGTACATATTAACTTACTTTTTTATGTAAAAATTATGTAAAAATCAAGCACAAGAGGGTAAACCCAATTACACTCGAGTATAACGAGTGGTGCCTGCTGTGTGAAAATGTCTGTGGATATTGATCTTTAACATTTGTAGGTTGTAGTGTTCGGAAAAGATATGCCTTAGTAGATGATTTCAAAGACTTGAACTTCTCCACAGAAAGTAGTCCCGACAAATTGACGTTCTGGGCGTCTGCAGGCGAACTCGGTATTCATGAGTCACGTATTTTTGTTGAGTAGGTCTTGCAAATACTGCTCTAGGTGGTGTTATGTTGGATAGCTTGAAAGATCAGCTGTCGGGTTAGTATCAGTAAAACAAAGTCGATATGCTCTAAGCTTTCTTGTATATTATCGAGCAACCTCGGAGAATGCTTGGGAGCCGAGCTCAAAATGTGCAAGCAATACTGCAAAGAAGGGACGAATCTGGGCCTTATAGATGATTAGAAGCTGTTGCGGAGTATATGGCTTTATGGTTGTCTTAATGAGGGTTCCAAGTTTTTGTGATATTGTCTTAGCTAATTTGGTCACGTGACTATGCTCCCAACCGCAACCACCCACAAGCGAATTTGCGGTAATAGTGATATTTTATGACCAGTCAAGTCTACATCTTGAGCCGCAGTGCCAACCTTGTTGTCTACGAATTTGGGTGTTGACCGAGTTTATTAGGGCGGCTGATTTGAACGACAACAGCAGTGTGCTATCATCTGATGAACAGGAGAAAGATCGTAAACCTTTCTAAGGTGCGACATGGATGGATCGGTCTTAGATAAGCCTACCAAGCCAGTTGATAAGTGAGGAAAATAAACCGCACGATATTAATTAATTTGGAAGGTTGACCTGCCAAACCTTGTCAAAAGCCTTCGACATGTCCAGTACGATCTAAAATTATTATGGCGTCTTCACTTGTATTTGTCACAATTTTTTTTTAATTTTCTACGGAAAGGCACATTTTCATTGCTTCCGTTTTTATACCGACGCCGTTTAAAATTCTATTCTATTTGATCACGTAGAGATTAATATTAATTGCTTATCATACATAGTTTAGGGTTTTTGATACTAATGCTTCTTTTTTAAATTATAAACTTCTGTGTAAGTTGGCTATTATTTTGATGTATTTATAGTTGAACATTTATAGTCGAACCTGCTGTTCTGTAGAAAACTATTGCCTATTCAATGTCCAACACTGAGCCTTGCTTCATAGATGTCGAGATTCTACATTAATTTTTATCCCTTTCCAAATCTGGATTGGCCGATATTGATACAGAGTAGTATTTACTCGTTCGTTTTGATTCCATTTCTGTATCCGTCAATTTCGTGTAATATACTGTTCTTTAAGATTTTGTAAAAATTATAAAATAACGTTGACGGTATCTTTTAACATCTCTTGTATCGCTTTTTTTCATCTTCTAGACTCCACTCATGTTTTTTTGCTCTGAATTATGATAATTACTTAGTAGTATAAGGCTTCCAATCATCAATGCAATAACATTAGCACAATTGATAATACATAGTTATGAACATTCTAGGAATAATTATTTCTATTTGCTCCAATTTATAAATTGTGCAAATTTGTTAATCAATACATACATTTAGTAGTTATTTTTTTCCAATATTTTTCCAAGTCACATGTTTGTCACGCGAAATTTGTTATCCAAGTTGATATAGAAGAGAAATATTGAAGTGATCTATTGTGGTTGGTAAAGGTCATCGGCGGTATTTAATTGTTAATGTATATTGACATTGAAAAAATTATTGTCATGAATTTCTAAATATTTCTTTAGCTAAATGGTAAATATTTGATCTCGAAACTTCCACTATTGAATAACAAATTACAAGGACTCGTATCATTACCACATTTTGTGAAAATGTGGTAGTTGAATGAATTAATTGTTATATTACAAAATTAATTATAAAATGCCATATGAAAACATGGAAAGCATCTGGATTCAGGAAGGGAAAGATAAGAAGCAGAAAGAAGTAGAACAGTGGAAATCAGAAGAAAACATTTAAAATGGGAAAGCTGTTGCCTGAGTTAATTATAAGTGAAAAACCTAGAAATGGATAAAAAGTACCAATAATCAGTAGCAAACTAGGAGTTTAAAATTATATGTAGATAGTTTATTCATAAATGAATTGGGACATGACCAAATTGACCAAATTCCATAAGCTTACTTAATATGAATATAATAATGAATCGTTACGATTTAAAATGTGTTCTTCATATAGAGCTTTTTAATAGGCATCAAATCCTCTAGTCTAGATTATAATTAAAACTAAATTTTGTTTTCGTATAACAATAGAAAAAACTGCAGCGCAGATTCAGCCTTAAGTTTCCATTACTGCCATGGATAACGCAAATTATTTAAAAGTTTGAAGAACCTTCACAAACACGTAATTGCTGTCAATCACAACTCAATAATCGATTTTATTCAAAAAATATACTATTTTCTAATTACACATTATACGCTTATGTAGTTGTGAGATGTACATATATTTAAAGTGTGTACAAAATGAAAACGTAACGTCTCATATTGGTACGGTGGATGCCTCTATACCATTGAAATACATACGTACCTATATTGCATGAAAGAATGCATCGTTTTAACTAAATGACGTAAAACTATCTTTGGAACATGCCGTATGTGAAATGAAACGATAAAAATAGCATCGAGTATTTCATCTATCAAATCAATCCTTTCAGCAACATATTTGAAGAATATTACGTAAGAAACTATTTTCATGATTATTTATTTTTACTCAATAGTACTCAATTGTCTTATAACAGAATCTTTTGTTAGACTTTACTTAGTTTCAGACACCCTTCGTACTATGACATTGAGTCAACGTGTCGTTCATACAGTCTGTTTTTTACAAAATAATTTGAAAATTCGTTGCTTCGTGACTCGTCTACATTTCAGTTTATCTGTCAAGCAATATAATATTTCTATAAAAGGAGGTTGAATTACCTGCCAGAGCAGAAATAGGAAGATAAAATTAAAGTTCACGAAAATAATTTTATATCATTTGGATTATTTATCCTGCATTGATTTTGCAAATGTTACAAACTTTTATTAGTGGACCGCATCTATGAATGAACTGTAGTTATTTCCAAAATATTTTGTTTTGACTAAACAACTAGTACAAATGAGTACCAATGTGAAAATAAAACAAAACCTTGATAGAATTATAGGCTGAGTGGCAATCTTCAGAATATATTCGGCATCTGCTATGAAATATAAATAAAATTTATAATAAAAATATCAAAAATTATATAGATATAATTTCTAGAGCCTCCCTTCGAAGGAAATGAATATTAAATTTCGACTTCTCTTCTTTATGGTATTCTTATTTTATTATGCTGACGGCATAATTTTAGTAGATTAATGCAAAAGGGAATCACAATTACAGGTGTTAACTATACGATCTCAGTTTTGAGATTACGTGAGGCAATATAAAAAACAACAAGGAAAGTTTAGCATGGTCAATGATGTCATATGTGCGTGTTTTTAAACTAAAATATACTTTGAGATAACTCATTCTGAAGTATCAAGTGCTGAACGTTTTTGCACCCCTCTAGGTCTTTTGTCACTTGATTTTAAATCTTGTTAGGTCATCGAACCTTATTATCGGACATTTGTCTTTGTTTCAAAGAGTTTAGTTTAGTTTGTTTAGTCCAGCTATAGTCGATTCTATTTAGTATAATATATTTATTTTCAATGTAATCAATTTAAAGTGACTATAACGATAAAAATTTTACTTTATTACCAAACAAAAAAAATATCAATGTACGTAGAGTATAATTATATTTTTGCCATTAAGGTTATTTACAAAATACCGATGTGTTTTGATGTAAACAAACTAAACTTACACCATAGTTACTGATAAACATTAAAACACATAACTATACAAAAATAACAAATGGATAAGATATTTGATACTTCTATTGGCGTCAGTTATCATATTTTGAACTCCACAACAAATATAATTTGTATTTAGACAAAGCGGTTAAAAACTCGCATTCAATTGAAAATGCTCTAAAACATTAGATTCAAACATTCCCATGAATTCTAGTTTCGTAATCTTCCTGATGAAGGTAATTGTGAGGTCCAGAAAAAATGAAGCGTGTTCGTTAGCAATATCGCTTGAAAGATTTCTATTGCCTCAAATCTATCCAAAACGTTTTTTATTACAATTCTATAAAAGGATGTATATTAAACTGCATATACGAAGGTTACTATTTATATCTTTTGCCCCGTAAAACTGATGTAGGCTTCACATTAGGTTCATGTGAGTGCGATTAGTATTATTCCATTAATTCAAAAGTATAGGTGTTAGTAGAGAATAGTATTGATATATTATCATTTTCGTGCAATAACTATATGGTGCTTAAACAGATTAAATAAGATCATGTGACATATCGTAAGATTGTGGGCTTAATTAGTATGTCTAGCATTAACAGAAAATTACAAACATATAATTAAGGCCGTAAAAATATTTCCAATTGGATGTTGTATAAATTTTTCAATTCTCACAAGAAGACAGCCATTTGTTTTCTACAATTTGTTGGAAATAAATTCAGAAAACATCAAAGTTTCTTTGTTTAACCAAAGAGGTTCTATAAAAAGAACCATAATATGAATTTACAGCCGCCAAAAGAGCAAAAAGTTCTACAGAAGCATAGTCCCACCTAATTCTTGCAAAAAGCACCCGATATGTTTGATTAGTAAGCATATCGAGTATTAACGATATTTGTGATGCAAATAATGTTACAAATTGGCAGAAAAAGAAGAAAAAATGTGTAAAAAAGGAATAATTATAAAGGAAAATAAAATACGAGGTGTGGCACTATAAATCATGTGAGAAAACAAGTTCTGGCTAGAGTTAATGGAGCTGATTGTAGGTATGTCAAAAACTGAATACATTTCTAAGTATTCATGTTGTTATTGAGTAGATCTTTTATTTTAGGTGTTTGCGCTTAAAGTGATTTCAAAATATTAACAAGAATAATCGACAGATTTGATAACTCTATTTAATAAATTGACTTCAAAGTATGAATAAGATTCTTATTTTCATATACAGAAAAGTTAGTAATACAAGTGATGACAAACCAAATGCGAAAGAAGGAAATGACAGAATGAAATCGTTTGATAAAAGTGCAGTATTTTCTTACAAGAAAAGAATGGAAGGCATATAATATCCAGTATGTTTTAAGGCGTTTCACACGATAGAAAAGGAAGGCAGACACAAGAAAATACCGGAGCCTCTGGCGAATTTGATAAAAATCCATATCCAATCATTTAAAGCTCGATAACCACATTATTCAAGACGAAAAAATCCAAACAGATTATACCTTCCAGAAACACTTTCTGTCAAAGCAATTTATAAAATGTTTTTAGATAAGTTTTATTTTAATGTATCTTACAAAGCATATTGATCAGTTTTCACATCATTCAATATTAAGTTTGGAACGTCATGATCTGACACGTGTACCATTTGCGATAGATTTATATCAAAACTAAATTTATGCGCTGCACTGACTTAGAAGAAATGTTGGTATCGAAACAAAGAAAAATCTTCATGTATGTGAGGCTGACAAATTCTATGAGATAAAAAGGCAATTTAAACTTAAAGCAAAGCAAAATTTGCCATTGCCCCACATTCAAACTAGTTTTTTTTTCAGCCAGCTCTGGTACTCTCTTTTGGAGCACGATTTGGCAACCAATGATGCAACTATGTTAGTGTACGATGAAATTGTTGACAAGAAAGGTCAGAATGATGTTGTTGCATTATTTTAACAGGGTAGATATAGGCAACAAAGAGTTAGTGTTATAGTGCAAAACAAAAATTATTTAATGATTAGATTCCTTCACGCGTTAGTTCACATTTTTAAAACTTTCAAAACCACACTTCTTAAATAGAAAAACCCGAAATAGAGCAGAGGCACATTTTCTTTAGAAAGGAATGGATACTGAAGTGCAATGTGACTAGAAGGGTAGCATCATTAACTTCAATTGTAGAAATTATCTGGTCAAAATTCCACCTTTTGATATTAAAAACTACATTTGAATAGCTGATTAACATTAAAATGACATCACATTGAATAAATACTTTAAATATTCCTTTATTTGTTAATTATAGCCCGAATCTTGAATTGTGTTGTTTATATTTTTAGTTTAATAAACATCATTCCAGCTACATTAGCAGATCTAACAGTGTTAAGCCTCATAAATATACTGGGAGATGTAGGGCTTTTATTTTAATTTGGATACAACCGAATATATAATGCGGGGATAAGAATAAAAATCAATTTTGGCCTCTGTTTTGCAAATAAAATTATAATTTGACTCTTCTAGCATCTTCTTCCACAGATAAATTTAATGTTTTGTAATTTATGTTATAATTGATCAGTATTAATCAGGAAAGTGAATGTAATTTGTCCAAATTAAAAAAGCAATCGATTCCATATAAGCGCTTTAAAGCATTTTTTGTATCGTTTTACAAAAATAATCCAAAATATGAAAAGAAAAATTCATCGAAACTTACGCCGTTGGAATATTAAATTTTCATTAGTATCAAAATCGCCATCAAATGTGTTTTCTGCGAAACTACCGGTTCTGTACCGTTGTAACAGTAAAAACTGTTTGAACGACCAATCAACATATCCACCAAATTCACTTTCTTAATTCTGAATGTTTATTTAACCCAGCAAGTTTGACTAACGGTAGTTTCATTCAATAGTCGGTCACAAAAAGTCTGTTGCTAACGACATTAAAGGTATAATTGCGTGTATATATGAATATAGAGTTAAAGAGAATTTTTAGAGATTTTTCATATATAAAAACGAGAAAGCTACCTTTGATAAAAACCTAATTAATTCCAGCAAAGTTTATAATTTTATTTTATAAATGTCATTGAGGGTAGCTTCTTTTTCGTATATTGGAATGTGATAACTTAGGATAAAGAATTCATCTAGGGTTGTATGCTGAATGATTCAGTACTTCCTTTCCAGCTGTGTTTTTCATTTTGAAAAAAGGTGAGGGCGAGTATTGTCATGAAGTACAACGACATCCCTACGGAACAGTCCTGGCCTGGGATTTTAAATAGTATTAAGCAGATGTAAGAATGTACTTGTGCGAAATTGATCTTTAATGTCTATGTTTTCTCTGAGTCTAGTTAAATTGTGCCCAATCTGGCAACATCGCTTAGGAGGTGTTTAGAGGGATCAGCCATCTATGACATCTCAATCGGCTAGAGTCTAAAATAATGATGATACCTACTAATTCCAAAATTCACCGTATCTTATAGTCGTCGCAGGATTATAGACTTATAGAAAAATCGTTTCGGATACCCTTGATTCCCGATGTTCGTGGAAAATACCACGAAACGGGTATACAAGAGATTAACTAATTCTCGGAGGATCCGTCGCTGGGGTTTTTTGCGTTTTTTTACAATTTAACGTACCTCTTTCTCTGGTCCAGTATTAGTATTAAAGTTTTTAGCAGTAGATATATGAGCGAAGCGATGCCTTTGTAATCCTGTGTGAACCAACCAGTTTGTATTATGTGAAAGACCTTTTGCAGCACATTTGAAAGAACATTTACTAGTAATTTTCGGATTCAAAGGTGGCAATCAAGTCTAAACTTGGTCGCAAGAATAGCGACGTTGCATTCACACATCTGTGAAGTTTGGAGTGTCATTGATTTGACAGGAGCCTAATAATTTTGATGATTGTTATTTTTGCTTAATATTTTTTTATTTTGGAGTAAAGTAAGCATAAAGTAGCATATCCTAGTATACCCTCTCCCATTAGACCTGTATCCCATGACGTTTCTAATATACGATTCTTAACTTTTCAGAGAGATATGATGAACCAGATAATTATAAAACAGAGGAGACAGAATAGAATCCGTTCCAATTTTTGGAGAGTAATTCGTTTTTGAATGTATTAGAAGCAAATAGCTAAATTTCATTTCTCAGGAAGAGCAATACAGTGAGACTTGTAAATTTACTTATTCCAAATATTATTCCAAAATTTCTTTTACTTAGGTTGTTAAGATTCCTATATATTCATAATTATGACTGTATTTTGTACTCCGCCAATTATTTCAAATAAACATAAAAAGCTTTCTATTGTTTATTTTTTCGTACACCATGCCCAAAAACCAAATAATTGTTTCAAGAAAAAACACTAAAAGTAAAAGACCACTGTTGTACGTTGAATATCATACAAAGGTCTAGATATATAAAATTGATTCTTATTTTTTTTAGCGCTTTATAACACTTGATTAATCCAAATATTTTGAGCATCAGTAATATTTCAAAAACAGAAAAACTAATATCAAAATCACGTAACGATAAGAGCTCCAATTATATATAGCTCCCAAACAATATTTCAATTTTGTTGACAAAACGCAGGAAATAATGGTAAACAATTATAAACAGTAATTAAACAAGTAACTGCGCAAAAATTTATAATGAATAAAAATTGTAATTGGTAATTAAATATCACAATACGAACTCATTTATGAAAATTTGTTTGTTTTAAATGAGGTTTTAGTCATTTTTGTTCATTATAAATATAAATAGATACGAAACGTAAAAATTACGAATGATTTAAATTTGCCTTAAATAAATCATTAAATTTTACGTTTGTGAAGAAATCGAAGGAAATAACATTTTATATATTTTTAAGATAATTTAACTTACTGACAACAAATTCTAATAAACATAAAGATCAACAACCATTTCATGTAAAAACGATATTTATTTTTTTGTATGATAATAGGAAAATATTTTATATCAGAATTTCTTCTTCCTATTTTAGCCAGCATATGTTAAGAATATTGTGACAGTATATAATTTTCTAGAGATTACATCGTTTGCAGAAATATATTAGAATTACAGACTCTCCAGGACAATCCAAACAGATAATGAGGTTATTTCGCTGGTACAAATAATTATTTCTTTACGAAAACAATTTTTTTATGTATGTAATGTGTTAAAAATATATCTGTTATACCAAAAGAGAAAGAGAAAAGAGCAGATGACAGGAAGAAAGTAGAGACAATTAAGCTAGAGCTTTCAAAACGCTAATTTAATATAACAAATTCTTGAAGTAAAATTAACCCTAAAAATTTAATATATGCACATATATTAAGTGTCAAAAATGATATATCAAATGTCAAATATAATAGGCTTAATACGAGGGATGTTACTTAAGTTTGGAGGAGACAAATGAAAACAAATATTTATAATTGGATATGACATGTTTTTCAAAATATTCTCCATTGAGATCAATACACTTTTGCAAGACAGTCGTTTCATTGACAGTTCAAAAACGTTTTTGTTTAAAGTGATGTGATAGAGCTCGTCTTCTGCGATGGTTTTCGAACACTTCCGGCAAACAAATGCTGGTGTACCATTCAAAATTGACCGTTCTATTTTGCTTTAATGTAACGGTAGAGACATGTCCAGTTATTGCGAAAAAATACGTGCGTGTTCATATGCATACATTCATGATTTGTCACCTGTCACAACCTTATAGACGTCTTTTGAAGCACCGCGAATAAGTTTTTTCAACATCGACGAATCGACACGAGTTTTTTCTGAACGATTTTCAAATTATTTGGTATTCAACGCGAAAAAATGTATGCCCCAATCTCAACCAATACAACTGCCAATTTTGGACAACCTTCACGAAATTCATCCTGTAGCGAAATGTGACCACGATTGAATTTGTAAAACTAACGAAACACGGTGGCTCTATATTGTGCTTCATCACCAAATGTCGAAGCAAATTGATCGGTACACTGTTGTTAGATTAATCTACGTTGAAAGTTCACAATTAAAAATCTTAAACTTTATGATGGCATTATCACACACAAATGTATGTTATGTGTGCAAGAATTATTGATTTTTAGTCGGACATCTCGTTGCTTATTTTAATCTATTGTTGTGGCTGAAGGGAGCTTCTTTAATCATAATTGGATATAAAGAACAAAAAATCTCTTCTGAGTTTATACTTTAAGCTTGAAAAGGAATTGAGGTACCTATTTAGGTACCTCAAAATTAAAATTATGTAGCGAAATTGTGGTTTCATTAACTCTCATTAACAACGAATCAAATTAAAAAAAATAATGAAAAAAACAAAATTGACTTGAAATGACTATCAATTTGAACATAAATTTCGAAATAAATTAGATGATGTATAAGATATAAAACGGTATTAACAAGGATATTGAAAAGCGCAAATTGATTGAGGAAGGTGAACTTTCTACTTATAATGTCATCTAATAAGAACAATTTATTGGTTTTAACTGAAATTTTGCGAGTATATATATATATATATATATATATATATATATATATATATATATATATATATATATATATGGCTATATTGAGAAATACGCGGTTTTATGATAAAGATATCAAATTTTACCTTCTCAGCTCACGCAAACTTTCGATCTACTGTAATTGCTTCGAGTTGCATTGAACTGTATATTTAGTGTTATTGAACTTATATTACATTACTAGATTCGAAAAATTAGGTTGTAACTTGAACAAAACTTTTGAGGGAATCCTAACGATAAAATACTTGATTTGCTAAAAAATGATATTTACGAAATTAACTGTTATGAATGTAACAAGATGTATATTGGGCAAACTGAAAGGTCTGTTTTAAGAACACCTAGATTCCCCTGCTGAAATACTGAAGAGAACTTGATGACCTAGATGCGTTACATAAAATAATTGTGTGTTGGTGTATGATTAGCAGTGAATGGTGTGTTCAGTTTAAACGTTGTTCATAATATTATCACGTATCAAGAGTACTAAGTAGATGATTATATACTGACCAATGTAGTTCTTGTTACAATTTAAAGAAGAAATTTCATGTAGTATTCTAGACAATTTATTGGTTAGTGTTTTATCTTTTATTTTAGAGAAAATGGATTGAATATTAAGGGTTTGACTGTACGCAATAACAACAAAGCATCAAAAACGATAGCAAATTATACCCTGACATTTTCATTGGCGACATGTCTATCATGGATGACATAATATGAATTATGAATCTGCTCAATGCCACAAAATAGATCAGTGATAATAAGTTTGGCTAATAGATCTATCCAACTATTAGTTCCTGAATTTAGGTGCTTAGCTATTCAAGAAGCCAAAACTGCATTGAAAGGAAATATTCCTCCGAAAAAAATGATTAACAGCATATGCAAGAGAAGGATTAACAGATAATTAATTAAGAAACAAAACAGAAACTAAATATCAAAACAAAAAACATTTGTTCTTACAAGGACTTTCCCAACAACTATCGAATTATTTCAATAAATATGATATTAGTATAAGTCATAAAGGACATAATACACTATCAAAATATTTCATTAAACTAAAATCTAAAACACCCAAAAACAAAAGGAGTAATGTTATATATAAAGTATCTTGTGATGATTGTGACGCTGTCCTACTTAGGGACAGACATCTCAGTCTATAGAAAAGGGTTAAATATTCGATGATAGAGAAGACATTACTTTTAAATTTAATTTTTAATCTCCACATGTTACGTGAGAATTTACAGCAAAAGTCAAATTTTACCAATCAAAAAATTTGCTGTAAATTCTCACGTAACTTGTGGAGATTAAACATTTTATCAATCAAAAAATTCAAATTAATTCTTGAGATAGGTAGGTTAAGTTGTCGATGGCTAGAACTTGTAAATATGAATCAGTCTTCGCTGCTATGGTGTTGGAAATCAAAACTGATAAAGAGTTCTTTAGAAAGAAGACTATTTTCAACACACAGCAAGGCCGCTGCACTGAAAAACCTGTTGGAAAAAACACATTTGGCAAAATTCTCTGTACTTTTGCAAACTATTTAGATTTCTCGAATAATAGTAGAAGCTGGAGCAAATGTGACTACGATGAAGCACTACTTGGCATTTGCTTACTAAAGAGATCCAAACAATGAATCATTTGCGTCTCAATTTTGTCCCAGGTGGTCATAATATGTGCTTTATAGCCGCACTGGTATAAAATTATCCACATCTAAGCAATAAAAACACAATAAAGTTCTGGAACAATTTATGTGATTAGCATCTGATTTTCATATAATCGTAGATAAAATTACTATTTTCGAATATGCTAGTGTCTTTATTTTTCATCTATTTCTTAATTGCTGTTGACAAAAAAGTAATAAGAATTGCTTGTAAATAAAAATAATTTATGTTAATTAATTTGTGAATTAATAAAGCTATTTAAATTCAAATGTTTAAAAGTTTTTTCCAGATATGAATTTCCATGAAATAATACGTTACATGGGGAATTTCATACAAATAACAACCGATAAGGATATGTCTTTGTCTAATTAAATTTTGTTAAGAGAATCCATGACACTATTTTTATAGGTTTCATCATTCTTTCAACCTTAAGTTCAGTAAACTGTCATGTGAAACTATTAAATATCACGATAATTGTGCGTGATATGTACTTAATTAATTGGCAGAGAGAAATTAGAAACTGAAAGTCTTCTTTCTATACAAATCAAAACTAAATTGATTTCTAAATAAACACGGTTATAAATATATGAAACTACGACTAATGACTGAATGTTCTTCCTTATTATATTAGTTCTAATATACAGTGTGCAAAAGCCAAATTCAATATTTATTATTTTGGTAACATTAAAAAGGTCGAAACGCAGTAAAATTTTCCTACATGTATCCCCTTTCGAATAATAGATACATCCCCGAATTGTCTGAATGGAAAGTGAGAGCTTGTGATATTAGTTTGAAAGATATATTTTGTCCTTACTGCGTTTACAACGTTATTGTAATTTCATTGAAATATCTTCAAAACAGACACATTCCACGTTTATGCTTTGGTTATTTAAGAAAAAGTTTGAAGTAATATATTAAACAGATTCAGAACCATTGCATATGTATAAATGAATGAAGTTTTTTGGTTATAAATTATACATCACTAAAAAGACCATAATCTTTTAAGTCTATAGTTCCTGTCAAACAAAATATTGATTACTCACTTTATGGGTTTTACACAATGCTATAAACCAGATGCCGACCTTTGTTCGATCCAAAAATTACCTGTCACTTTAAAGAAATGCTCTCTAAAGCACATTTTAATTTTTTACAAAAACACAGATCGGTAATTACAAACAAAAACAAAAGTAGAGTCGTCTGTTTTTATTCTTGTGGAGAGGGATACTCGATGTTTAAATTTTTGAGAGGAGTATATATATAGGAAAACTTTTAGGCTGCAGGGCTAGAAGTGTGGTTAGGTGTATAGGAGGGTTTTAGCATGCTATAAACTGAAATTATGGGAGCAATAAATGACTAGACAAACCAAACAACTTTTTGGAGAATATCGTCTGCATTTTGGCTGGTCAACAGGTGAAAACCGCAACAAACTTACAATATCGACGAAAAGAAGCCGCCTAGTGGTAATCCAGTGGGTGGAAGAGAGTGTCTATGGCAATGAAATTGTTCGATTCTATGGTGCAAATCACGTATACAGATTTTAGGTTATTTAGACGACTCGAAATTAAGGTTATATCAACATTGACATAAACGATGCTACTGGGACTGAATTGGCACTAGTATTGGTATTACGTAACGATCGACTTCCAGTTAGGTAAGTTACTCTATATGAAATTATGAGGCGGATGTAGATTTTATATGTATAAAGGTAGGTAAGAAGATGGGTTCATCGGAACTTTCCTCCGAGCGTCATGATGAGGCCGATTCGTCTCCGTACTCTATTCAGAGTATCTTTCTGATAGGCTGATCGATTTAGAGTGAGTGAATCGTACTCCCAATTAACGGCTTCTCTGCGTATCTCGAGACGTTCCCTCCAAAGCATTAAGTGGAAATTACGAGGGAGAAGTATTACGCTCATGGTACTGGGATGGTTGGAGACGAAGGTAGGATTTTTAGAGAATTGAGAGTCACCTTCCATCAATCCGAGAATTGGGTCAGAAGATTTAAGGATTGGATGTTGAGAGAGCGTACTCGTATGTCTCGGGCGGAATAAATTAATGCGTATAGTCCGCATATGATTGGCCCGTTTCCAAAGGGTGATGCTGGGAGATGCTGGAGTATTATACTTATAAAGTATGTATAGAGCCTTGTGGATTGCCTGTCAGAGTGATGAATAGTTGAGATAAGTATTCTTGTGGCAAAAAGATGCATATATTTTTTTTGTCGATAATACGTTTTGCTAGATTAAATTTGGAAACCGTACTAATAACAACTAGTTATTCAATAAAGAATGTTTCACTTTCACATGTTACGAATGTTCTGATAAATTTTGAAAATATATAATATTTCCCATAAGTTTTCCCAACAAACCTTGGCATGATCAACTTGAAAATAAGAATAGAAAACAAACACATTATTAATTTCGGATTATTATTTCTTGGTTCACGTAATTCTATAGATCAGATTACAACGATCAATATGTTATAATAAAAACAACTTATCGTATGTAACAAATCATTAATCGTGTGCGTTATGCCGTGAAAGCTTTTATGTAACGCGCAAGTACTTTCAAATGCTCTTGGCAATCCAGCAAAGATCATTATTTTTATTTTGTACATATTAAATTTCACTGTAAGATCTACAATGTTCCTCTCAGCAGTATTATTTTGATAACAACTACTTTTCTCTAGATTTTAGACAATCCATTTTCGTTTTGTAAACAGTATATATATATATATATATATATATATATATATATATATATATATATATATATATATAAGAAGAGAATTAGGAAAAATATAAAAGGTGGTTTCATTTCTATACAAAAACTAATCTATGCAGGCAACTGGGGAAAATAAAGAATTTTGTAGTCTGATATATAAAGACAAAAAATGGATATGATCCACGATTTGCCAGCAAATATATACATTTCTTATGAAAATATTTGGTTTCAAGAGAATTATAAAAAAATATATTTTTCTTACAAAATTTTTTTCTTTCAAAAATTTTCTATTCTCCTTAGCATAATTTCCATTAATACTAAGTGATACTTTTATTAGTTTTTGAATCTCGTTTACAAATAATTCTACTTTTTGCCTTGACAACCAATCAATACAGCCGTTTGTCTCACTACAAAGGTTCTTCAAAGGAATGAACACGTACTAGTCACTGGGTGCTGGATCGGGACTTAAAACCAAATGTTTTGATAAGATCGGTAATTATTGTCAAGCTACTATGCCCCTCAAACTCAAACACTATATTGTTTGTATTCATAGAACACCTGACGCTGACGTGCCTACTTTCTGTCACAAACTACTGACCTTACTGGAGTCCTTACTTCTAAAAAGCAAACTAATTCTTTGTGGCGATCTCAATATTGATCATTCCAGTGTGTGTACTGGTCAAGAATGTCAATCTTTGATTCTTTTGGTATGGTCATGCATATAACGGCACCAACCAGGATAACTAAGACCAGTTCTAGTACTATAAACTATGTCGTGTCATCGTATGATTCAGAATCCACCAACTGTACTGTCTTTAATTCAGGTCTTCGATCATAAAGCAGTGATAACAAAATTTTCCGTAAAATCCAATACCAAAAATGCTTCTTGCAAAATAATGCCGTATCTTTTCGTAAAAAAGTGCTATTCCCCTCGGGCGCTTTGAAAATAAGCAAAATAAACCCTGGTCCACTAAAGGTTTACGTATATCTGCGATTTTTATCACACCGATTGCACATCTTATCACTTTAATTAACGTTTCATTTCAAAATGGCACTTTTCCCAATTATCTTAAGACGGCTATAATTATACCCTTCTGGGAAACGTGTTATATATTTACTCGGGCTCACTGCAGGGACTTCTTTAAAATATTACAAATTCTGACTGTTCTCTTCTTATTCATCTTTGAATCTGTTTGCCTAATTCGTAGGGCACACTTCTCTAATTTCAGAAAGGCCGTCTATCCACTTAGGAAAGCGCAACCTTAACCTACCTACTCCAACTTCAGCTCCACGAGCTCAATATCTTACAATGCAAAAAAATGCACAATCACTTACCAATTGAAATCAAGTATGTATCATTTTTTTACGTATTTCGCAATAATTTGATGATATATTCACTGGAAAGTGCCTTATACTCTGTAAACGACTTCTATTTTAATAATATATAATTCCGGACATGCTTCATACTGGTCTAATTTGGCTATCGACTTATATACTAATCATTACCTATTACTATTACCTATAACTTTGTTACTCATTTGATGATTTGATTTTGTTCTGTATTTCTGTATTTTGAAATTTTATTTCATTTGTTTTATCTTTATTTAGTTATTTTTATGTTTGTTTGTTAGTTTTTACAAGATTTTGTCTACATATTGTAACATTTATGGAGAATAAAGCATTTCTCTCTTCTCTCTCTCACAATGTATCTTTGCAATTACTTTCCAGTTAAATTTTTCTATTACAGACTTTGTTGTTTTAATTCTTGTATAATTAACGTAGATTACCGTCTCTATTGGTACAGTTTAATTATATTTTTTTTGTAATGTTATGAGAAATGAATAAAATGTGATTGTTTAAGTTCAACTTTACAACAGACTATTGATCATGAACTAAAGTCTTTATGTGGATACGAGTTCTGAATCACACTTCTGTATTTGATATAAATTGATATACTTGAGGAAATCCCCAGGACGACTAGTTCTATTTCTTATTTTCTAGACACAATTCGGACATTTTGGTCAAATTGAGGAACGAATTTACTTCATCTGTATAAGAGCCACAAAAAAAAAATAAATCAATATTGAAGCTATTGTATGAATGAAATCTGTCGATAGCACTTGTTACGGATTTGAATATATATTTGTATAAAGCTGCTGCTCAAATACAGTGTACTTAGCTCGATTTTCTCTATAGTTCTTGAATCATAATTCTTAATAATTTCATGCCGATAATTAAGTGAATAGTTAAGTAAATAATTAATTAAGTAACTAGACGACAACTTCCTAATATTTATCATCCAATATCTACATAGTCTCAAATTCTGTAGCTTGGACTACTACAGAATTTGAGATGTTTTTGCAATCAGCTAAATTTGGTAAAACTCATAAAAGTGGTACTAAAATAAATCGTATAATGTGAGATTATTTTTTTAGAGTAAATTTTATTCTTCTCATAATTATTCCAAAAAGCTTCTAATTCATTTCATTTGAAAGCCCTACCGTGTCAAGAATTATCAACAGTCAGCTAGATCTCAGTAACTATTGCACAAATTTGGTCAACACACAGAAATCAGAAGGGAAGAACTCTATTACTTCTAGTGAGATATAGAACCGCGTGAATAATTTTATTCAGAATTTTTAGTTTCAGCTATGAAAATTGACCTGTTTCAGGATTTCTCATTCGCATTCATAATTAAATGAAAAATCAATTTCTACCTCCGGACCTCGCTGTATATTAACGTTGATATGATCCTAATAATATTTTTCGTTAATTGGTTTCTAATTTAATATAATTTTATGTAAATTTAGATAACTCTGAGATAATCAAATATGTTTTTAAACAATTATTAATCATTCCTTCTAGATTTTTTCCAATTTATTTATGACTGAAAGATAAATAAAATAAATGTTTACGCAAGTATCGCCAGGAATGCTCACGCAAAATATTCGCTTATGAAATGAACCGGTGTTATCACTGACCCTGCTGACTTATCCGTTTAACGTACCGCGAATGAAATGTGTATATAGGTTATGAAAAGTAACACGACCATTATCCAAATGTCTTTGACCTGTTAATTACTAATTTAAACTGCCCGCATAGATATCTAACAAAAATGAATTCATTGTACGGTAATATCAACATTACAATAATTTCTTTTTAAGCTTTGGATGCATTCAATCACGAGTGAACAATTAATATATAATAATGCCGTGGATAACATATTCACATTCATCCATTCAACATACACACAAACAGAGTAGATAAAATTGATGACTACTCAATTCTCGACGAATTTCTTGAATTGTTAGGGGGTAGATAATATAAAATGGCATTTTAGACGTATACCTCAAAGACTGAACATGGAGTTGGATTTTCTCTAACGCCTACACAAGAACAGATCATATTCTAAAAATCTCATTGTAATGTCTATACTGATGAGCTATTTGCTATCTTATGAGCGTTTATACGCGCAATAAGATAAAATCATGGATATAACCATATGCACTTATCAGCTATAAATTTCATCAAACACGCATTTACCAGACATTCTTGAGTCTAAGATATGGTGATGTTGATAATCCAATATACTTCGGCCACCATTGTATGAGTTACTTATTACATTGAGATTATTGGTAACGAAAAATCCTGTGGCCTTAAATAAGGATCTACATCTTTCACCACCATTAACCTCGAAATATCTGAAGACGTAAAACTAAATTTGTCTCTGCGTGCAAATCAATCAAAAATTAAACAATCTATCAGTTTTAGTTTATCCCAAAATTAATATGCGTGTCAATTCTATTCAAATACCAATATTGTCACTCGAAGCCTTCAATAAAACATATTTTCTCTAATTGTCCTTACCTCGCCACGAGACCCCATCAGCTTTCTATAAAATAGAACATGGATGACATTTTAAATTGCGCAAATCAAGTGAACGCAATGGTTCCAGTTTTTCCTAGACTGAGAACAGCTTATTAACAAAATATAATATTATTTAATCATTACTTGCATCAATTTTATTTTATCTAATAAATTCCTTAGTATTTCAACTATTCCTATGAATTATGTACCTATGTATTCTTACTTGTACTAATGTCATATGCAAGTTGAATGAAATAAAAAAGATAGAAACAGTTTTGGAAAATGCTATAAATTTATGACTATGATTTCTACTTATTCCCGCAGATCAAAAATAAATTGCGCGGTCAACGTTTCTTGTACACCTGAAAAGGTGATTGACGCGTTCAAATCACATGTTTTGGAGGTCCCTCGATAGGAATGGAAAAGATGCTTCGCCAATTGGTTCAAACGCATGCAAAAGTGTATTGATCGCAATGGAGAATATTTTGAAAAAAAAATCAAGCCAACTCCAATTAAAAATATTTGTTTATATTTCCAAGCTTAAATAGCAACCCTCGTGTCTTGTAATTGGAAACAAAAAAATTGTTATTCGATAGTTATGTACAAATTCACACACTCTATAAAAATAATTAGATGTCATTTACCAAAATCAACCATCACTTCTTATTTTTAAATCAGGACACCCTCTTCATATTAACATTGTATGTAAAAAATCCCGATTGGAAAAACCGATGGGATCAATTTTCAATAAATCAAATTTGAACTGATGAATGTATTCCAAAGTACAGACTCGCTATATGGATTAACATTATAAATATTATAATCGATCGAATCAACTATTCGAGCTATGAAGCAATTATTAGAATTTATTATTTAGATTATTGCACTGGACGACAAAGGTTTCAGTAATTCCTATAATTTCAAGATAAGGTAAGTAGTAATTATGCGCCAAGGTCATCAATTGTCGATGTTTTGAACTGATCCAAGACTAATATATTTTTCTCTCGTGGTTCAGCTTTCCACTATTGGCATTTTATTCTTAAAAATATTCGATAATCGAATGTGATATGGAAATTTGTTTAAAATTGAAATGCTTTTATCAAATAACAAACGTTAACTAGCGGTTAATATTGTTATTAATAGGGATTGTACTTCTCCTGAAATTAAAGCATAGTCCAGAGAATTGGAACTATTGCAAAAAAATCCCTGGCACACATTCCATATAAAGAAAGGAGCGAAATATATTAAAGACGTCAAAAAATATATTGATATAGTCTATTTCAGAAAGGTATAGAGCAATATAAAGGGGAATTCCGTCCAGTTCGGCTCAATTTCGATGTCGGCCACAGACCATGAGATTTTATTACTTTATACCTTTCTGAAATAAACTATAGTTAACTTTCAAGGACAAGCTCAAGCTAATAGTGCTTCAACTTTGTAGTACAAATATTCCGGTTTTAACATCAAAGAAAATATCAATATTTCTTATTATTGTGTATGAAATCAAATGATTAAAATGTTTAAAGAACTATTTATAATCAATCAAGCTCTGTATTTTTCACCTTGGTTAATAAAGAACAACTTTTCTAGTAAAAGTAATTTAAAACATCAATATGCTAAAAAAAATATTAACTTTTTGTTGATCAACATTATATGTAATAGGTCTTTAAGGGGTTAAATCGATCATGGCCTGAATGTTCGGAAATTATCTCGGTTTACGTTTATTGACCCTGGCAGAATAATGGTTAATTTTTTTAATAAAATCGCACATGGTTAGCTTCGAACTAACAGAAAAAACTATTAAATAATTTGCTTCCTCCAAAAGAGAGAAGAAAATAAGAATACACCTGCTCTCGGTCGACGTATGTTTCTGACAGAAAAATAATTTTGATTAAACCGAGAAGCTTTATATTAATTTGTACCAGCTAAATATATCAAAAATTCTATTTGCACCCTTCTAATAATCGAAAAAATATGATTTTTTAATGGCGAAGCAGATGCTCCAATGGTTGTAACTTCTACGCAGGTTCGTAAAAATAATGAATTCGACAGAAAATTAATTAAATTTAAAAAAAAAACACATACGTGATTCGCTTGGATTTCAATTGTTCTATCTATAAATAATCTTCATTAACTAATTTGCACCCTCAGGTAAAGTGGAAAAAACATAAAAGTAACAATAATTTTATGAGCAAAATAAAAGAGTTTGACTAGTTCCTTATTCAATTATTCCCTATTCAATTTTCAGTACGTTTTTAGTGTCTGCCAAATCAAAATATAAATATAACCTAGCATAAAATTAAGTTAAATTCAATTGTATAATAGTCTGATTATATAATCATAATTTTTATTCATATCAGACATCAAAAACAATGTTGAAGTTGGTATCTGCAGCTTCTAAAATGATAGTCAAAATATTTTGCTTGAACTGGTTGGTTAGAAAATGAACAGCCCGATGTTACTTGGTGTTCTACTTTGTATTTCAACTCAGTTTTTCAGGATTTTGTTAATACTTCACTAATGTAGTATATTTATTTAAAATACAAATAATTTATCTAACAATAATGCAGTACCACTAAGAAGTTCATTGACAATTACAGAGACACACTTTAAACTAACCAGGGATATATGGGCATATAGATACTGACAAAGTAGGTTATTTGAAAATTTACTGTGTGATTTAGATAGTGTTTGTAAACATTGCAAACAACAGCAACAATGCAAAAAGATAGTCAAAAAGTCGCTAACTCTTTGCTTATTCTTCAGTATGTAATAAGACGGCTAAAAAATGATATTTGTACTCAATTCTTTGATCCTTTGTTACTTAACTTAACCACAGATTGAAGTGATATAAAAAACAGAATAGCCATAATGTTTTTTCTCACATTACTATCTATTTTTTTTGTAATGATTATAATTTTTTTGTCGACTTTGCCACGATTCGAATCATGTGTGATTTTTTTAAATTCAATTAATTTTCTCTTAGAATCAGGATTTTCTATCGTATATGCACAGAAGGTACAACCAATGAAGCAGTAATTCTGCTTGAAGGAATAAAGAAAAATGATGGAGAAAAAATGGGGAATTGAAAATGAGAATATTCTATAATTTCATTCAAGACTCAGAGAATACAATTGAATTTTATATTAGATTTTTCTCTGATTCATCAATTGTAGTATTTTGGTTGATAATAGTATCTTTGTTTTAACTTTGAACGATTTGAAACAGAAAAGAAAAGAGAGGTTGGGATGCACAATAGATAGATAATCCTTTTGGATGTTATTTATTACACGTCAATTGATAGGATCAATGATATTTTCCAATTGATTTGATTGAAAAATAACATGCTTAAAAAGTGCATATTAATTGTGTGCCACTTTTATGTCACGCGTAAATTATAAAAATAATTTTGTGACTTACCAGAGATTTTTTCTGTTCTTATTGCACATTTCGAACAGCATAAACTTTGATCACGACTGTATGACTATCATAAAAGTTAATTCGCATTTTCACGTAATATTAATTTTAATTTCCTTATTACGCTCGGCAATTTCTGTTGGTTTGTCATTGTAGCGTTGATAATTAGTGAGTATTTTCATACAAAACTTTTGAAAGTAAAATTCGGTCGAAAAGCAAGACTAATTGTTTACTGTTTAAATGTATTTGCCCAAGGACGATAATTATTTCCGAAATTATTCGCAAATCTGGATTTCACAAAGAAAATTATGAGGAGCTATTAATATAAAATCCAGGTACTTTACACGAATGACAACTTAAAGGTACACAAGTTCCTGACCCAAGAAAGATACGATCATATTTTCCTTAATAATTTTAATTTTTAAACATTTTATGTTCAATTTGTTGATTTTCATAGGAGGTAACTCATTTCCTCCGTAGTTGAGGTTGGTCCCGATTAGTCCGCATAACACAATTAAAGAAATGTATCAAAAAACTAGAATGAGTTCCGATAAAATTATTATTATTGTGAATAATATGCCACTGTTAATCTACAGTCATAATTAACCTAAAATTTGAATAAAGCTAATACTTACTAATATTTAGAACTAAATATTCGTTCTTTATCTTCTACTAATAAACTACTATTTATAATATATTCCATTTTGATATTTTTTGAAATTAATTATTCCTTAGTGAATTTAATGCAACAGTTCGTTTCAATACAAAGGTCTACTTCTCCTTCACATCCAGAACCATAAAAACTGACGTAATTTTTCAGTTTCTGCGAACATACACAGTTATTTTTTTGTTTTTTGTCGTTTTCTATTTTACATCCTTCAGGGAAAAATTTTTAGTAGGTGGCTTATATTGATAAATTTCGGGTTACTAAGGAAGGTTTCAGACGGTAAGCTTCGGTTACCACATAATGAATCAACAATGGCTAAACGGAAACTGTATAAATCCATTCCTTTCGTACCGCTGTGGCGGCACGGCGGAGCAAAAGGTATAATTGGTGAACGTTATTTCTATTATATGGAACACTAAGTTTTTGTACCATTTCAAGGACTTATAGTATTTATTATATTGCACTTTTGTTTGTAACAGTGCTTAATTTCCCTGAAAATTTGGTGGAAATAGTCAGCACCTCTTGATTTTTTCTCCCTTTTCCATCGTTCGACCGTTCATCTCTTTAATTTTTTACCCATTACAGGATAATTTTTTCATGTATAGTGAGGGGTCCAGTTGTGTAAGTACTTTCATAAAGCAACTCACGAGCCCAATCAACAGACATGTAAAAATTGTCTGTTATTTACAAACGGAGTCTACTTTATGAAAGCATTGACGTTCCTAAAAGAATACGTGAAGACAAGATAACTACGTATCTGTTTGTTTCTAAGAACTTGAATGACATGTGTCAATGGCGTGTTCTAGAAGACACGTATTACTTCGTCAGTAGTGGGAGAACAACTAAGAAATATAATAGAGCTTCCACAACGAAGGTGTCTATACGCTGTAACCTTTTTAACCCTTCCAAATAACCGTTTTTTTATTGATGAAGATTTCTAACCTGCAAGTCAAAAAAAATTAGGGGCCACATCTGGTGAATACGATGACTGGTTAACTAATTCAAAATGCAGCTCGTGAGTCTTAGCAAAGGCGAACAGTGAAGTGTGAGAAGGTGCCGTTTTCTACTGGCTACTTTGGTTATGTAGTTTTTTGTGAGAAGAGACATGTTCCATAATCCATGTACGCTCTAGGTAAGAATGGCAATAGTAGAAAAATTAACAAATATTTTTCAAAATATATAATAAAAAGTTTGTCCTTTTAAATCGAAAAATGAAAGTAGTTTGTTTCCAATTATCCATACTGTGATTCTTCATCGTTGTTTCCAGCTTTTGCATTCTAATTCTGAATATATTTATTTTTCTCGTCCTCCCTAATATAGTCATAGCATCTCATCCCTGGTCTTTCCTATATCTTGTTGTCTGTCGGTTTACTTTGCAGTACATTTTTTTGCTTTTGATCTTTATGTAAGTGTCCCAATCCTCTAATACTTGATCTAGTTACTTCGATTCTCAATTATTTCATATTCACCGGCCCTCTCTTATGATTTCTCCTCTGTAGATCACTGGTATATCTCCTTCACATCTGTCTATTCATAGACCTCCTTTAATATCTGTCTCGTATCTTTGCGGTGGGTCTATTGCCGATTTATATATTCTTATTTTAGACGATGTTTTTTATTTCATCAGTTCTGTAGTTATCTTCCCAGATTTCTGTGTTGTTTTTGCTTTTCTGGATTTCATTGTTAATTATTCGACTTTCTTTCCTCTCAGATATAAGAAATCGGAAATTCCATTTATGTTTTGTTCCTTGTTGAAATAAAAATCCATTTCCTTCAGAGTATTCTTGCTAACCATAATCCATTTATTAAATTTCAAAATCACACACTTAATAAGTTTCCTTTCATATTGTCAAGTGAAGGTTGAATTGTTTTCCTTCAGTCTATGAAGACTTGGTTATCGAGATGGGCGTTAGATAGTGTAATTTTGATTGTTGGTTGTATAAACAATATAATATTCAGTGTCCGTTATTTGTTTACTTTATATTAGCGCATGTTTCTATTCTGTCGGTGAATTGACAAGTTAAAACTTGTAAGTACCGGCTGATTTGTTTGTTATTCTTTCCAACAGATTTAGGTATATTTTGTGAACTATTCCTGAGGCCGTTTTTCCAATACTTGGTTGTTAGCGATTACTGTTACCAGAACCGAGCACGGCCGGAAATTGTGCAGAAAATATCTATAAACGCTTCCAATAACCGTTCCAAGAACGATCCAGACTAGCAGGTGCGAACAAACCTTGTGATTGTAGTTAATTCCAGTTAGCCAGTAAGACGCAAAAGAACGTGCTGTGATTTATACTTCTGGACTAAGACATCTTTTTGTGAAGTTCAGATTGTTTTCGTTCCTGCTAATTTACACTTGTTAGTTTTAAAATGGGTAAAACCAAGGAACTATCGGTTCAAGCATTCCTCGAACCTGCGCAAAAAGTGGATATAGTTTGATAGATAGATTTGGCCATCCATCACAGTAGCCCAACCTCAACCCGATTGAGTTGTTGTGAGACAAATTTGATAGGGAAGTCAGAGAACAATGTCAAACTTCCAGTATACATCTTTTGAATATACTGAAAAACGAATGGAGGCAAATAGAAGATTATAATTTGTTGAATGTCCACATTGTGCACCGAAAGAATAAAAGCAAAAGGGGGTTACATCGATGAATTATTATTTGTTGTGTATTACTCAAACTATAGGGCGGGCACTAACTTTTAACCGGTAGTATATGTCCTCTCTTGATTTATCTCCAGTCCCAATTGATTTCTAGACTTTTCGTTATTATTTAATAATTTATAATAATTAGACTTTCTCAATCGTTACCAAGGTTTGTCTCATAGTTGCTTTAATTGTTTCGGATCAAATTAAAATAAGAGTAGTAATATTTATTCAAGAAAAAAATATACGACTAAATCTAAAAATAAAAAATTATATATCTATTACTTCATCATATTAGGTTTATAATTTCAAAAAACTGACAATCATTGTTAACACATTATGAAAGTGAAAAATGTGAAAGCTAAAATTATGATACAATAGTATCAGAACCATGAATTAGATTGTATCGATGGATTGTATCAATTTTGTCACTCCCATAAGTCTGAACTCATGAATCGGAATGCCGAAATCCGAATCAATAAGAAAGTAAAACTGTTCACCTTTACAATTCTCTTCTATTCACATACAAATATCTATCAAAGGTACAACTGAATATACAGGATGTCTCAAAAAGAAACTTTCTCGATCATTTATTAGAAACCGTTTATTATAGAACTGCGTGAAAAGATTTGTAACATATGTTTCCTAAAAAAATTGGAGTTCGTATCTCTAGCGCTAGAGGGTGCGTAAATACTTATCTGTATCTGTCCGATTTTAGTAACAACACACTACTATTACTTTGTTAATGTAACATGGAGTCTCACGTGTTTCATGTAATTATAGTATGCAATTTTAATAAATAACTAAAAATTGTACAAATGCTTAAAAAACTTTCGGATGCGAGTTATTTTCGTTTTTCTGGCCTTTTCTGAGAAAATTTGGTAATGGCCAAATGACCAAAAATTTCGCCAAATCTTTAGAAAACTGATGTTTTGACGCGAGAATTTTCGATTGATAATTAAGGAACTTTTTCGATATTAAGTCAAAATAAGTTTAAAATATGAATACAGCGTATTTGGGACATAAAAAGGTGTTCTTACAATTTCGTGTTAAAAATTGTTTTGTGTAAGAAATAAAAATAAAGGACCGAAAACTCGGTTAAATAAATTATTTGAAAAAAGTATAGACGGAAAAGTTGTAGACCTTTTTATTACCTACAACTCTGCTATTTAACTTTTTCAAAGGACTTGTAGTTTTGCCGGAAATCGAGATAAATCGTTTTTTATCCTTAAAAACTCATTCCCTTCCCTTTCCGGAACTCAAATCGCCCGTAAATTATTTTTGCTTTCAATTTTATTATAATCTCCTCCTTCTTCAACGGGTTTCATTCTACTATAATTTTTTTTTGGTTTACGTTTAAAAAATCATCGACCCTGATCTCTACACTTTGGTCAGAGAATATGCCACATTGGAAAAAAGAGGTTCAACATCAGGCTCGGTGGTATATGTACTGAGGTTGATAGTAATATGCCACCGATTATGAAATTTTGAAGGAGAAATATGGAACTGAAAAAAAGGTAAAAGAAACAAATACCTTCAATTTATAATTGAAAAGAAAAACGATGAAGATAGAATTATACAAACTCAATCACCTTCTACCTCAACAACTCCGTTATCAATATCAATGTACTCGAAAATAATGTGTTCGAAGAGAAACGTTTTGGAACCATTTCTGTCAATGAAAATGCCTCGATGAAGGTTCTGGAAGAACGTTATGCCGTGTACATCCATGCAATTGGTCTACATTAATTCACATTTCATATGAAAATTTTAAATTTATACTAAGAATTGGGATCCTTTTTCGGTAACATTATTTAAAAAGTATTTTACATAGGCACGATCTAAAAGAATAACTCAAGATATTTTTCAATGTTATCATTTCTTAGAATTCTTTGAACCAAATGTTCCGAATGAGTTTATTTGTAACCAACATGTTATCTGCTGTAACCGCTATCGTTACTGGTTTTACTTCAAAGTATCACCGCGGAAACCTATTCCCCCCGGTAACTATTTTAAATAAACATGTTTTTCTTTAACAAAAACTTTCTTGTTTATTCAAACTGCCGAAAAATGATAAAGACATTTGTGAGAGAGATTATATTCATAATTATAGATAATTATGAATGGTTGTTTTAGAATATCGATTTAAAATATTTTGTGGAATTACTTATTGTTACGGCACACTCGATCCCTTATTCACTTATGGAGTGCTTGGTGGTTTATTTTATATGAATGGTCCTAATGTTTCTACCATAAACAAAGAACAAATATAAAAACGAAGTAAAAATAACAATCAGCAGCATCTTTAGATGAGTGAAATAATTAGCGTATTCCTTTGCGCAAATGGCCATCCCTACAAATAGAGCAATGGATGCAAATTGTTGTATTTTCTTCTTCATTTTTGCATACGGTTACTATTGTCGTCCGATATGCTTTTTCCTGGGTATGTTTTTTGAAATTTTTAATTTTTCTTTATTTTGAGCAAATGAAAAAGTACACGTAATTGTTGAGACGATCGAAAAAAAGAAGCAATTCCCCAACTCTAGTTTTGGTAATATTATCATGATGATAATGTGAATTTGATGTTTCTATGGTTATAAACATAGAATGGCACTACACTACATTAGAAGTGATTCAAAATATTCTACCTCTCCATATTATATTGAAAACTCATTCAGAATATTTACAGGAGCTTAGCTTTGCAAAAAAAATTACCCAATAATCAAACTGAAGAAGTAAGTGCCGTCCTAACTATATACTATAAATTAACAGAAACTCCATCAAATGGTATATGGATGAATCCAAAATACAAGACAAAACTGGAATAAATGTATATTCTTTACTTGGGCAATCATCATCATCAAGCCTTTCAATCCAATGTGCATTATGGCTATCGCTTTTGGCCCTTTAAATCATTTTTTTTTGACGTGGATTAATCCTCATTTTCTAATTTTTATTTTCTTTACAGTTTGGTTGTTTGTTTTGGCTGCTTTTGTTATTATTTTTCATTCTTTTCGGTTCCTGCATTTTGCTCTCCAGTTTTTTATATTGAGTGCTCTTATATCCTCCTCTATTTCGTTTCTCCAAGTTTTTTTCGGGCTGCCCCTTCTTCTGGGCCACAATGGGATCCATTGCGTTATTCTTTTGATCATTTCAATTGGTTTTCTTCTCAATATGTGCCTGGCCCAGTTGAGCCTTTGTGTTTTTATGTATCTCACTATATTCTCCTTCCCCAGCTCTCTCTCTATTTCTTCGTTTTTCTCTGCTCTTCTTTCTCCTTCCTGTATTATGTTTGGGCCTGTTATGGTTCTCAGTATCTCGGTTCGTTTAAGTTCTTCTTCTCTTTTGTTTATTACCGTTTTTTCATCGCATATGTGATTACTGGTCTTATTAGGTTTTTGTAAATTTTTATTTTGTTTTGTTTGGTTATATTTTTGTTTTTTAGTAGGTTTTTGTTTCTTCCATAGGCTTGATAACCCTTTTGTATCCTATCGTTTATCCTCTTTCTGGTTGTTTGTCCCAACGTTTCCTGGATAGTTAAAGGTCGATACTGTTTCAAAATTGTATTTGCTAGTTTTCAATTGGTTTGCTCTCTGTTCTGGTTTTCCTCCTATTTTCAAATATTTTGTTTTTTCTGCATTTATTTCCAGTCCTTAATATCTTGCTTCTTCTTCCAATTTGTTAATAGATTTTATTAATTACCTCTGTCCATTTGCTACGATTGTTACATCATCTGCGTATGCTACTATCTGTATTGCACCTGTTATAATATTCTTATTTTGTAGTCCTGCGTTTCTCACAATGTCTCCCTGCTTAACGCCCTTATTTGTGTGCGTTTCATCTGATGTTGTACCTTATTTTCTCTGTTTTTATTGAGTCGAAAGCACTTATGAAGTCAGTAAAAACTATATGTATTTCTCTTTTATATTCCGCTGTCTTTTCTATCATTTGGTCTATAGTGTGGATTACAACTATAGTTGATCTTCCTGGTCTAAAGCCGTTTTGATAATCCCCTAGTTCTCTCTCTGCTAATTCCTTCAACCTTTTATTTATTAAATTAGCAACTATTTTGTAGGCAATATTTAGCATAGTGATGGCTCACATAGTTCTTTATTTCCTTTCTTAAATATTGGTGTGATTATACCTGTCCTCCACTCGCCTGGGATTTTGTTTTGTTTCCATACCTGCTCCATTAGTTGATGAATATGTTTACTTAGTTTTTCTCCTCCATATTTAAGAATTTCCGGTTCTATTCCATCATCTCCCGGAGCTTTGTCATTCCGCAGTTTTCTTATTTCACCTCATTTTCTATGGGGCATTTTACCTCTTCATCTTCTTCCTCTGTTAACATTATTTATTTATTTGCTTTGATTTTTTCTCTCTCGTTAAGTCTTTCTCTATAGTATTTTTTCCCTATATTTCCCATCTATTGTGGGCGGTGTTCTGTTTTGCCATCTCTCGCTTTTATCCCTCTTGTTTTTTGTTTTTATTATTGGTTTATAGTTTTGATATTTTATCTTTTTGTAGAATTGTCTTAAGTTATTTGTATTAAAGGAGATAAAAGGAGACACAGTAGACCCTTGGGTCGCAGTATACATCATATCGTAAATCACAGTATACGTTCATAGGACTGGACATAAGGAAGGTAATCTATACTGAAGCTTTTTGAATAAGAACAAAATTCATGTCAAAAACACTTTTTATATATAAATACAAACAGTTACTAATCTTTAAAAACTAAAATGGATAAGATAATAATAATAATAATAATAATAATAATAATAATAATAATAATAATAATAATAAATAATAATAATAATAATAATAATAATAATAATAATAATAATAATAATAATAATAATAATAATAATAATTTGCTTCCCTTGGCCACCTTTTCAATTTTCATATCTTCCTTATCCACTGGCAGTAGGGTTGAAATGCAAAACAATTATGTATAATTTACGGAGTAAACAGGTGAATGGGCATTGTACCACCATAACCTCTTGTCCCGTTCAGGATTTAGGTAGTGGGTCCTGTTCGAAAAATGAGCTACAGACTCCCTCGGGTAGCGGCAATCGCATCACTAATTCTCCTCCACCGGCTCTTGCTGTTTCTATGGCGACGAAAGTCAATGTGCCTACGACCACGAAAGCCGGATTGCCTAGGAAGCGCATGAAATGGACCAGTGAGTTGAATTCAATCATTATGCACCTCTATTACAAAGCAACCAACATGGAGACCGATATAACCACCTACCGATACGCCATTCATCGTGATTTTGTTAAGAGGTACCCAGAATTGCAGCATTTAACGGAACAACGAATAGCTGACAGAGAAGGAATATTGTGAAAAACAATTTGCTTCCTGCACCTATCCTGCAGCAAATACGAGGAGAGGTCCTTCTAGATCTTCAAAGGATAGATGATTATCCCGTAGTGCTAGATGCAAACGGTACACACGGTGAAACAACACTGGCGAACATGAAAATATAATCACTAACAATCAAAATCAGACTATACCCGATTTAGACAATACTGAACCAAACATCGTCAATAAAGTGTCACTCGAAATGCATAAGGCATTAGCGGAATGTGAGGGCACAAACCCTATACGTCGTCCAAAATTACCTAAGCTGAGGACCAACAAAAAAATCTAATAACATTGCAGGGGTCGATTCATTAATGGGAGGCATCTGCGCCGAGTACAATACGCTCGAACGGCTTCATTCACTTATTTATTCTGGAGCTATTGCAGTACTTCGTCTACACAATCATCAAATATATGTGACAAATAACCGTACCAATAACACCACCAAAAATGCAGCCTGGAACGTTCCATCGATACCATTAGGAGTGAGCTAGGGCGTCTAACGGAGTACAAGAATTATGCACAACCCTCTAAACGCTTGAGAAACCACATCAGAAAAATATTCAAGAAAATAGGTACTCACACACAGCATCCAGAACATCAACAACATTTGCGTGAGTATATTGATCTGCTTCAGCAGAAGTTTAAAGCAAAGTCGAAACGTTTATCAAGATACATTAAGTGTACAAAGAAGAAGCTACATAATAATACTTTTTATAGCAACCAAAAAGTATTTTACAGGGAACTTGAAGCTACTCCCCATAAAAACACCAATCAACCTATACCATCGAAACCGAAATTGGAAAAGTATTGGTCCTCATTGTGGTCAACTCCCAAAATCCACAAGAGAAATGCTGACTGGATAGCAGCCGAAGAGATGCGATAAAATATTGCTCCGATGCAGTTTGATGATTTCATACTGAAAGAAATCAGTGACGTAATCCAAAATACTAACAGCTGGAAAGCACCGGGAGTTGATAATATCCAAAACTTCTAGCGAAGCAATGTTTTCACCTCCTCCATAACCCAGAAGATATTGCAACGTTATAAGCACTGGGTTGCTTCCAAAGGGCTCCCAGACGGATGACCCCTCTCAGTACAGACCTATCTCGTGCTTACCCACTTTATATAAAATACTTACAGCTTGTATCACTAACATCTTAGCAGAGGAACAGAAAGGTTGCAGAAGAGATCATCAAGGATGCAAAGTACAGCTTATCATGGACTCTTGGATCCTTCGGCAAGCACAGAAAGATCACCGGAATATACACACTGCTTTCGTGGACTATAAGAAAGCGTTTGATAGTGTACCTCATTACTGGCTTATGGAGGTCTTGCGGATTTACAAAGTTCACCCAACTATTGTGAGCTTCCTTTTAACAACGATGAGGAAATGGTGAACGACTCTACATCTTCAAATCGGTCCAAATTCCTTCAGTACTGACGAAATACCCATTCGTAGGGGAATATACCAGGGCGACTCCCTGAGTCCGTTGTGGTTCTGCCTTGTAATGAATCATTTATCTACCATGCTCAATGATACAAAGTACGGATTCAACATTAAAGCGAACAGAGACACCAACTGTACCATCTCCCATCTTCTCTATAGTATGGACGATATTAAGCAATACGCAGCAAATAAGCATCAAATCAATCACTTTCTCCATATAACACATCGATTCTCCACCGATATACATATGGAGTGTCTAAGTGCAAAACTCTACATATCGAGAAAGATATCATGAACGGAGATGTGCAACTTCCCAACGGAGATATCGTACAGGCAATGGAAAGCGGAGAAACCTACAAATACCTAGGCTAAGCTGCTGGACCACAAGCATGCAAAAGCTAGAATACAGGATCAATACACCAAAAGAGTGAAGTCACTTATGCAATCTGAATTAAATACAGGCAACTTAGACCAGGCAATCAACACCTATGTCATACCTGTTTTAACGTACTCTTTTGGAATCCTGAAGTGGACGAAAACAGAGCTAGAGGGTATTCAGAGGTTGACACGAACAATGATGATGAAGAACAACAACCACCACCCGAAGTCATTCATCCAGAAGATGCTCGAAAATGACAATTTTAGACTCTACTACGATAGGTCCATTATCGCCGATAGACAGTTGACGAATAATAAATCTGACATCGTGGTGGATAATAGAAGAGTCAATTCCTTTGACAATTGAGATTAAACAGATGTGGCACAGGGAAAATGTAGAAATAGTCCCAGTTATTATGTCAGCAACTGGCGTCGTGTCTAAGAGCCTGCACGATAGCATCGCCAAAGTGGGATTACCACAGTGCGCAAGTTCATTTTGTGAACCGAGCCTAATCCTTTTGATACTTTGTATCCGGGATAGGTAAATAATACTGGCTTTAAGCTGAGTAGTGCATAAGTCTTTCGAAAAATCCAAACCATATTAAGCATATATTATGAATCTTAGAAAATTATGTGAAATAACTTGGTATTTTAATCATTCCGCAGATCCTATTCACGGAAAATTTAGCCTATTATTCCGTTAAAGAAAGTTGTAAACTGTTGCTACTGCAGTTGTTACTGCTAGCCTCTTAAACTCGTTTTCCAAATATTTTGGTATGTGTTTTTTAGGCAAAATAGCACATAAGATACTATTTGCTGTTTTGTGTTATTTCTAAATGATTTATAATTGATGTACTACTTTAAAAATGATAAATTTAAACTATCATTCATAGAATAATAGGCTTATGTCAAAACGCTAAAAGTAGACCTTATTTAGAGCAGCTAATAATTTGACTCCCACATTGGTGTCTTTAAAAAATATATTAGTAATTGTACAACGACGTCGGTTTTTATTTTTAGTTGATTGAGTGTGTCTTACAGTAATAGTTTCAAATGCCAACTCCAAATCAATTTTGTCGAAGGTAGGTTTCAATTGCTCAAATTTATATTTACCCTGATGTAAATAACCCAAAATACAAATTTTATAAAAACTATTCTTTTCGACTGTTTAATAGAAATACATCTT
Organism: Diorhabda sublineata; assembly: GCF_026230105.1. NCBI lineage: Eukaryota > Metazoa > Arthropoda > Insecta > Coleoptera > Chrysomelidae > Diorhabda > Diorhabda sublineata. The sequence goes on from NC_079476.1 coordinate 13,811,636, forward strand.
GTAATCGTAAATATTCTTTTGGAATGCTTTATTCTAACATCTTAACATTGGAAAGAGATAACAAGAACAACATTCATCAGGATTTGTTCAAAAGGATTTATTTTCATCTTTTGTATAAGTCATCATTGTTTGAAATCTTTATAATCATGCTTTTAATTATCGGTAGCTTTAGAAGAGTCCTATAATTTGTTTTAGACATGTAGAAAACATCTGCAGATTCATTACAGAATACTCTATCCACACTTATCCTTATCCTTTTTCAAGCGGTAAATTGTATGATATAAATAACTGGGTGTAACTGGATATATTTTTATGTTTTCCATGCTCATATCTTCCTATTTCTTCAACTCTTTCTACTAAATTATTCATTACCAATAAAATTATCAAAAAGCTCGAACTGTTCCGTCTCCTTTTTTTTACAATATTGTTTTATTACTTTTACAAGCGTTATTCATATCTTACAAGCATTACCATATTTCCTCTCTATCTATAGTGCCAAAAGTTGCTCTCGGATCTATGTTACATATAATTCTTCTCCTCCCTGGATTGCCTATTCCATTAGTTTTCTGAGTGTATTATCTCCTGTTTGTCTGTCCAATCGAAACGCTCTTCAAGCCTAGATTCCATATATTCTCTGAATATTGTTTCTGAAATTCTGGTATAGAATATAGCGCAGTTTTGTAAACTCCCCTGGATACGGTTTCTCTATTGTGCCAAAATATTTTCTATACTTCTTTTCATATTTCTTAAACGGTTACTCAAGGGAACGAATCTCTTGATTAACTACATCATTTCGAAATCTCTAAGTTTTTATTCTATTCTATGAAATATCAACATCGTCTTTGATTTTTCTTCTATCGCCTTTGCTTCTTTTCTTTCTATATTATATTTTGCTGTAATTTTTTATTTTTGTTTACATCAGGTACATATATTAGAAATAAAACAGTAAATGTTACCAGTATAAGGTCTGGTACAGGTTCTTGAAAACAACAGTAACTGTAAACTTACGTTAATTTTCAAAATAATCCTCAAATGATATTAAAACTAGTGTCCCTCATTTGAATTTACCACTTGCTTATAAAAGTAATATGAAACTGTTTAATTGAAACTATACCAAGAATAACATGTATTTGCTTTTGCTACTTAAAAAATATACTCAAAATATACTAACCGAAAAAATGTTTATGCACAGGACAAAGTAATAATAGCAACTTTAGAGTTCGTAACGTTTTGATTAGTTTCGTGTGTTTTCTGGATATGACGTCAGGTTAAAGGTTAATTTGATACAAAATAAATATCTGGAAGTGTACTGTATACTTTTCAAATGTTTAATCGACATACATTGATTTAGTGAAAACGCACACAACATAAATAATCGGTTTACATTTTGATAATCCATCAAATCATTTACTAACATTTTCATCCAATTGCTGTAAACATTTATTTCAATTTTTTTCCAACTCTCACTAATAATCTAGTCCAAATCGAACTAAAATAAACACCATTAGAAAGAAGCCAAAGAATAACCAAACTTAATTTTCCGTTGGGGGAGAGTGGGTCTATAATCAAATCGCATCCCGTTACAAATAATTGAGTTAAAAGTTCATGGACGGATTCAAAACAAATATTGATAAATATTCAATCATTCGATCATATTATCTCTCCATACTTTACTAATACTTTTTTCTGTAATATACGAGTGCTGATTGAATTTTCAGAGGTTGAAAACACTAAGCCAATTAAACAATCAAAGAAAGTGAGTAAAAGTTATGTGAATATTATCCTGAAAATGATTCCGTCTTTACTAACCAAGTTTAGATGGAGTTAAAACAGTCCATGCCCTCGTATTTTGTGATCATCGAATAAAAGTACGTGAAATTTCAACTGAACGAATTGGAGGTTCCTTAATGCTGATCAATATCTGATAAAAAACTTAAATGACTGATTAGATATCTTCAATCGTGATGTCAAAATGTCATAATAATGTAAGTCTATACGTATCCCATAAGCACAAACACAGTCCAAAAAAATGGAAAATATCCAAGGAGCTTGCTCTCAAAAAAGGAAGTTGTTGGGTTATTTGTAGAGAAATTGAACGATACCGATATACATGTACTTCTCAGACATCTCAAAACGAAAAGATTCAAGTCGTTTTGTTAGCTACATTTTCTTTGTGTGTTGAGGATGGCCGCAAACGGTTATTATAATATTCTACTTTTCCCAGAGGTGAGTAATATAAACAATACAAGTCCGCTAGTATTTTGACGAGAATATTTGATTGCTCTATATCATTTCACTCTTTCACTCAGTAATATATGACGAATCGTAACCCAAAAACAACTGGTTACCACGGACATACCAGTTGTCTTTGAAGTATGATTGATCTAACTTCCTCGTTGTTTTCAAGGTCGTAACCGCCGATACCAATAATTTGACGCAGACACCAATAGTTTGACGGTTTGATAAAATAATAGTAATAGATGTAGATGTCCAAATAGATCACATCAGTACGATTTCAGATAAAACATTGATTACAATATACCAGGTATTAAAAGAAAAATAAAACACGCATATGGAAACAATTTATGTCTGCGTGGAATTACAAGTTAAATTCCAATAATATAAATGAAAAACTAGCATTATTGTTAAAGACATTAAATATACGTAAAATGTATGATGATTTTAAGCGGCGTATTATTAAAACTGTATTTAAGGTTACTTCTGGGATTAAATTTAATTTTATTATGTGTCTTCGACTGATTCTCTTGAATACAAATTTTTTGACCTTTCACTTTGTTCGTGTAACTATCTCATAAAATACCACTGATTAAAGTTATCTCATAAGTCCGTCTTTTATTTCATAACAACCGAGTTAACAGTTTTGTTATGAAATAAATCGACAGACTTATCGCGAAAATTCCATCACTATTGATAATGACGTCGAAATAATTGTTCTACCTTATTGATGTGTATTAAAACAATAGTAATAGATAATGCTCATCTCCATGTGGTAACTAGTATATTGCTGTACTCAAACCAAGTGCTTATCAATCTTCGTTGTGCCGCAATCCAATCAGACATAACAAAATATTTCAAACTTTTTTTTATTCGTACAAACATTGATCGTTTATTATGTCCCATTGGGCCTTATGGGTTTTACGTGGTGATACGTTTTTTCATCGTTCAATATAATTTATTTTGTTGATCTTTGAAAATACCAAAGAAATATTTTGCACTATATGATATATTGGTAGAATTAATTCAGTCCCGCTTCATCCTATCAGGTACCTGAATTTTCTTTTAATCTTAAAAACTAAATTACCTTATGGTAACTGCCAATAGGACGATGATGAGTCCAACCATAAACATAGCAACACATACTCCCCCGATCATGTATAAACTCTCGCTTGGGGCATCTGGAAAAAAAATGTTACTATAAATATTTATTAAAATAAAAAGACCATAACATTGAAATGTTTTTAATACGTCAAACTTTACGGTAGAATTTTCCATGAATTAAAATAAGTATAGTTCTTCGAATATTGGATAATAAAAAATCTAGATGTTCATCTTAATGGATTGAGTAGTGGAATCTTACTAGATTACCAAATTTAAATCATAAATCAAGCTTCAATACATCACATATCGTAATTCAACGATACTTATGATCCAAAGACAAACGAAAAGTTTATTCCGTAATGCGGAAAATTGGATTCAATTTTTTTTGTATTTGAAACATAAATTCAAAGTGCATATATGTATATCTTTATCAGAATCAGTTCCAACCAATTTTCGTACCTATGATTTGAAATATAGTACAGCTTTGAAATAAAATAAACGAACATGGATATTTCAGTAATTTTATTATTACGTCAAAATATGTACTTTAATCTGCTTTTTGACATTATCCACCGATATTAGATCACTATCATATTGCCCAATTAGCTTTTGAATTCCGTCTTCAATGAATACCTACCGTCTGTCTTGATAACCATTCCAAAACATCCATTTTGACATCGTCTTTGTTGTGATGGGGTTCACCACGCAGGTGTTTTTTCAAATGAATAACATGTGACGTCCACTGGGAGCAACATCGGGACTGTATGGATAATAATAAGATTGTTACTAATCAAATATTCTGATTATATCATAGGTTTTGTTATCCGTATCTTCCAAGCATTGTCGTGAAGACAAATGATGCCTCTACTCACGATATCTGTTTTCTGCGAGTGTCGTAATTCTTTGTTGAAATTATTATATTCACACGAGGAAAAAACCCACCTATTTCAAGCACGGTACACCTGATTTTTTGGACTAACGATGTTTGTTTAAACCTTCCTTAGCGATGTCGAAATGAGAAAATTATGCCACTACTAAAGACTGTAAAATTATTGTTTGAATTTTTAGTCATATTTTGACGAGCCTGTGTCCAAATGTCCAAGCTGTAAGATAACATGTGTGTGTGAAAAGCTTAAGGTAGCAAAAGGATTGGAAAATAAATGAATTTTTTTCAATTCTGGTTTTTAAATTTAACTTTATTGACTTTCTTTGGGGTAGACATTTATTATCAACCAATGTAGAGCCAGTTTTATTAGAGCTCGTCCTCAATCCATTTGACAGAGTTCATTTGGTGCTTCCAAAATAAAATTAATTATGTCGTCTTTTAAAAATGTAAATGCTTTTTTGGGTTCAAAAGAAGAATTTCCCCTTTTCAGAAATGAGTTTAAAATAATTAGAAACATTCATATGGCCTCTAATCGAATATTTGGATCACAAAGACGAAACCGTATTTGCTTGAGCTAGTAATCTAGTAAACTAGCAATACATTTTCTAACAGCTTCAATATAATTTTCTCATGGTACGATTTTTTATACAGACTTCATCTTTTATCTTCCATAATGGGTCTATCGCCTGTTCCTTCTCTTTTATCTTGGCTCTATTATCACTACACCTCTTTCGTGATCAACCTCTACCTAATGTTCCAGTTGGAAGTTTATCCCTTGCAATTTTTACCAGTTTATCATGTGTCATTCGACTTATATCTTGTTTCTGACGTATATATCATTGTACGTCTGATTATTGCTTGATGAATTCGTGCTTTGGTTTCTTATTTTAGGTGTTTGTTTCGTCATGCTACGTCCTAAAGACATCCCTTTCTATAACAAGTTTCTTGTAGTTTTGTGTAAATAGTCCCACTTCTTCGGCCTGAATTCTAATTTCTGAAGTATAACCAATAGAATCGCTCATTTTTAGCAATATAGACGACCAGCATAAGACGGGAACTGGTAACAGAAGCTTGGATGATTAGCTGTATGAGCCACTGGGAATCGGACAAGTACCACAACTAAAACTAATTGAAGCAAATGTAAGAATGGTGTAGTGATTGCTTACAAATGAACCAGTAATTCTCTTATATGGCAAATTATATTCATAATATACGACACGTTTAACATTTCCAACTTTTCCGTCAATTTCATGTAATTACTACAAGGTACAATGGAACTTGAGCGTTTTCTAGTATTTTCCAAAAAAAAAGGAATTGCTATATTTCTATTCATTAGGCTAAATACATCAATTTGCATTTTGTAACACCGTGTATATTTGATTTGAAATCGGAGAAAAATATTTTTAGACCATATAACTTATTTGTTTTTATGTAGTAAACTAATGTATTGCTAAAATATTCGAACTGTTAAAACGACCTAAATTTATTTACCCACAGACGTCATAGAGGTCTCAAATTTGCCAAAACGTAACATGTGATCTATATATATTTTTAATTGACCTGGATCTCACATTACTTCCCGCAAAGAGATGTTATATCGGTTCATCTTTCGTACCAACCCAAATGTGCAGTCGTCTAAGACAAATTTAAAATACATTGCAACATTGATAGACGAAAATACAAGCTCCTGATGCTAAATGTATAACAAGTTACTGAAAATAACATCTAGTATATATATTTATTCTTGCCATTGATATAGTTTCGACATATTCGTTTATAAATAAATTTATTATTCTATAGTACGGCTTTGTTTGTAAAATATTGAACATTGGGTGGGGTATATATAATATGAACAATCTTTCAAATTCATCATATAGTTTCTCCATTTACAGTCGCAGAATTTTAAAAGTGACATCCATTCAGCAACATTGACGGGATTTATTATTTTTTCAATATTTTTAATTTTTAATTCTGTTTGATGGGCCTCGACAACGCTGGTCATTGGCACGGTAAGAAAAAATATGAAAATCGCGCAAATTACATAAAAAATTATTAAAAAACTGCCACACAATTATATTTATTTGATAGACTCAAAGACTTTCTTGGTATTTGTGGGGCTTCAGATCAAATAGTTCGTATGTGGTAGAATACTGTCTGCAGATGGTGAATATGTGCTTGACGGTCATAGTAGTAATTATGATAAATAGGACGACTCTCTGTAAATATCAAATAACTGTGAAGTTGTGGTATGTATAACAACCATTCCCCTACTCAAAAAGTTCAAGGAGAAATAAAAAGTAGTGTGTAGTACGGTCATGCTGTTGATGCAGACATTGCGCTGAGGATGTTGGATGAAAATTTTCAATTTACGTTTGAGATCATTAGTGATTGGACTATGATACCTGAAGAGTTGTTAGAGACTTCTTATGCATGGTGATCTACAGCTTTGTTCCCAATGATTCCAGTATGCAATATAAGCCAAATGCGAGAGACTGTTCCATCACATGCAAAAAAAGTTTGGTAGATGTTACGTATATTTTGAAGAATAATGTGGTCGGTGAAAATGGTTGTAGAATATAGATAATCAGTAAACATGGCAATATGTTCATAGGGAGAGATATATTTGAAAAGCCTGTATTTTAAAAAGCTCTATAGTTCGCTAATGTAAATACTTCATATTGAAATTGTGCATGTGAGTTTGTAATTACGTGACTATGCAGCCGACGTGGCGCCAGAGAAAATTTAAATTATTACATTAGATGAGCTAGGGAGTAAGGTCGTCGATCGACCTCGTTAACCCTTTGGTTTATTGATCTATTGTGTACCCTGGACTGTTTTCCGGTCAGATAGCAACGACTTTTCAAAGTCTGAACGCTATTCGGCTTACACCTTCTGGTTTTAAGAAGCGTGAATGTAAGCCTCGACTCATAGAGAAGGTGTTTCCTTTAGGTCCTTGCTGTGAAGAGTTTCTTAGATGTTCCTTAAGTAATAATATATTGGGTAATGTCCAGTGATCACACCAGTAAATCTACTTAGCTCGAATTTACCTAATCAAATGATCTTTTGGGTCCAGTAGGTAGTATAAAGAAGAAATCTCTCCAATTCTATCAGACCAACATTTTTATGATCGTTACTAGATGTCTTTTTAGAAACCCTATAAAATTTGTGGTTCTATAAGAAGAGTTGTTCCATCTACGAAAAATTATGTCGAAGGATTTGTTGCGTAGAATTTCTATAAATGCTTTTTTTTACAAATACGCTAGAAAATTCATGATCTTTGGGAATTATGAGATATCAATCATAGGAAAATTTTTAGTCTAAAAATAAAAATGTAGAATGTGGAAATGAAAGTCATTGTGAACAGGATTAAAAGGATTTGAAATATTCTTATAAACTGAGGCATATACAATAAGCGAGGAAGTATGTACTTATTGTTAGGTTCGATAATTTTGCCTACTTATTAGGGTGTCGTGTTTAAAAACAGTACTAGAGATGAATTGAGCCCTTTTAGTACTGCGTTTGAGTATTTTCTGGAAAAGAAATTTTAAACCCAAATCATAATTATAAATTCTTTATACGAATCAAAATAAAACATTCTAAATAATGTTGCGCAGATCAAGCGATTGGGTTTCTCATGGATCTGCAACAGTAAATTCAAGTTTACATGATCATCGTTATGTGAAAAAAATTATTGTTCGTTGGGTTTCATTTTTACTTAACAATTTCTAAAAGGCACAACTCGTAAAAATAGCGGAGGAACGTTAGAAAAGAAAATTAATGGTACTCGTGATATTCTTTCTGAAATAGTAACTGCTCCACAAGGAGAGCCTGTGTGGATTCACCGACACCAACGATGGCGAAAAAGGAAAGGTCTGTTAACTAAGTTATGTACGAAATTTTCTTTCATAGTACAATTAAGCATATATTTGAACGTACAGTTGCAGCAAACTGGTATACTACCAATTTTTTAACTAAAGTTCTTGAGTCAGTCAATATTCGCGGGTTCCTGTTGCATTACGAGAATACATGATTATATACTTATATACAGTGATATCATAGAGCTATTTGTTTTGTAAGTGACATAAAAACTGTAATTATTAGTTATGATAAGAGTCTTCTCTAGTGGGTATATTTTGATCTTTGAAATTGTGAATTTTTAAGTTTGGAATCTTCTAATTTTGCTATACTTGCATAAATCAAGCTATATTGTGTATGATGAAGTGAAATAGGACAAAACATTTTATTAAAAATAATTTATATTGTGAAATACAAATAATTTCTATGTCTGAATATCGTTTAATTTAAAACTTTGAGCGTTGACAAAAATATGCGATTCTTCGATAGTGCTAAAATCTGAGATCTCTATGAATTCAAATTATGGCTTCTAGTTCGCTTCAAGTTCTTTAGGAAAAGAATGCACTTGATTTTCATACAAATAGTGTTTCTCTCTCTCTCTCTCTCTCTCTCTCTCTCTCTCTATGAAAGCGAAATAATGGTAATTAAGTGAGAAACGTGTAAAAATAATAATTTTGGGCTTATCCTTGAAAATACGTTACAGTGAGACCAGGCTTTCAGCAGTACACCGTCTACTTAATGGTCAGGTTATCAGGAGCACATCATAATAAACTTGTTAAATTTTGCACTAGAGGGAGAGGAAAAAGATTTATTAGAATAGAAAATACAAATTTCCGCTAACGTATTAATAAAAAAGTCTGTGAATCCTTTATTATATAAGAGTTGTAATAAACATAGAGCTATGTCAAAAATAGAAAAAAATCGTTACGATACACTAGCAACGAATCGATTGCCATACATACAAGTATGATAATTAAGCCCTTGAACAAGCCTTTCATCGATTTGCCATATATATAGTCTTGACATTGAACTTATATATGGATTATTTGAAATAAAATATAGATATTGTCGAGAATTCGTTTCACTACAAATTGTATTACACATTAAACAATATAGAATTTCTATACAAACCCATCAATAAAGCTAGAGAATTATTATGAAAGATGACTTTTTGTAATAACGACTAATTATATCGAGTATTTCGATTTGTTTTCAACAAGAAAACAGTCCGCTTCAACACAACAGTATCCGTCTTTTTTCGAAAATAATATTGTTTAAATAGAAACAATATTTTATCTCCATACTTTTAAATGACGGTTACTGTTGCTTGAAACTAGAATTTTACCAAGACAGCAATCTGTCCAATTACTTGATTTCTTGAATCATCTGTCTATGTGGTGTTTTTACCACGATCATTTATCCAGAGGTTATGTCTCAATTCCTTACAGATGCTCGGAAACGATTCCAACGATTTTCATGAAATTCAGTTTCGGGGGCGAAGCCTAGGAATCATTAATATCAAAATGTCGTTTTATTCGGGTTTTCAATAATAATAAAAAATAAAATAATTGAAAATAAATTAAAAGGAAAAAGTTGGTGTTTGGGTAGTCCCAATCTTAAATCTTCCTTTCGGTGGAAAAGTAATAGTATTAAGATTTTCGCTAATGTCTGCTGTATGACCAATTGGGAATAAAACTGAGTTATTAGATGTTTCTATCAAGCGATGCTCCTTATATTCCATTTTCAAACTTTTAAAAAATATATATGCGTTGCTATAAAGTAACGACAATTTGCTGAACTGACCTACATACTATGAAAGAAATTAAATTGCCATAGAATGTCATTTCAAGCATCAATCTTATTAATTAAGTATTTGGTAACTGCTTAGCCAATGGAAATTATGTATATATGAAAGACAGAGAAATACTCGCGCCTCATAACAAAGATTTTGGAAAAATTAGTAATGATATCGTTGCCAAGCTTCCTGAATAGTAAAAAACTTTACTACAGCCTTGACTCAATGAAACAACCTCAAGGAGTAGTTGAATGTACAACTAAGTACTAAGAGATTTTCGCTAATGTCTGCTGTATGGCCAAGTGTGAGTAAAACTGAGTTGTTAGGTCTTTCTATCAAGCAATGTTTTTTATATTCCGTTTTTAAGACATTTAAAAACTAGAAGAAAATATACGCGTTGATATAGAGCAACAACAATTTCCTGAACTGACTCTAAATACTATGAAAGAAATTAAATTGCCCCATAATATCATTTCGAGCATCGCAACAGAGCAATACGCGCGCCTCACAACAAAGATTTTGGAAAATTATTGCTGATATTGTTGTCAAACTTCCTGGATAGTAAACACTTTACCATAGCCTCAATGAAACAACCTGCAGGATCGGTTGAATTTACAATAGAATTTCCCCTTTGCGACCACATGAATTAAAATTGAGAAAATAATCAATTAATAATGTTGTTGCGTGCTTTAGATATATTAGAAGGACTACGCAATGGTGTAAGACTCATGGTAACAAGTCTGTGAAATTACATAATAAAGGCGAAAATTGTTACTGGTGAATAATTCGGTAAAGAAGTTCATTTACCAATGATAACCTTTGACTCATCAAAAGGGCAACTGGGATGCACCATGCAGCGTCACCAATAACTGTCCACAAATCCCAGGAGCAAAGTTTCGAGTTTTTTTAGGTTGACTTAAAGTCAAGTCCGGTCTTCATGCATAGCATGTTGTATGTGGCATTTTCTAGAGTTAAGCGACAAACTACGTTTAAAGTTCATCTTCTAAATGAAAATCCTCGACATACCCGCAATAAAGTATGGAAGGAAGAATTAGATTAAGACCTGATTTCAAAATTAAAACTGTGATGACAAAGATATTAAACTAACTGCACTCGTGATTTTTTACTTAAATATTTTCTATAATTATGTCGGCAAGATCTAAAAATATCATTCATATTTCACCAGTAAGTAATTCGTATTTAAATATATTTTCAATAAAAAACAAAATACCGAGGAAAGCTCGGTCATCCTGGTTAGGTTAGTTGTTTACATAAAAAAAGCAGAAAAATTGATTCTAACTCTCAGATTAGTTATAGTCTTCTGTATATTATCCTATTTCTAAACTGACCTGTATCCAGATCTAAATCTGTTTTAAATTGTACATTGAAATTTGATATATTTAGAAAAAAAAATGAATGAGTTTCATATTGGTGTTGATTTTTGGGATTTTTGGTTGCTTTTATTTGACAAGAAGAAAATCAACTATCGAAGAGTCAACTGAATATATCCCAAAGTGTCATTCTGAATCCTACAGAGACTGCTTAGAATCAGTTATAAAAAGCCATTGTCGACCACAATCTGCGACCAGAAACCACACAGGAGCTTATAAATCTTCTTCCTTTGGGCAGATGTCGTACAAAACTTATTGGACCACTTGGTTGAAAGCATACCAAGAATTTATGCTGCAAATGCAGATCACATAAGCTGTTGTTTAAACTTTCTCATTTATTAAATTCCTTTATATTTTTTTTTGTTCCATCATTTTATATAACCACTTTATTTAATATTCTGTACTCTAGTATAAGTTAAAACAACTAAGATTCGTTTTGGCATTCAAAAGTTTACAAAGATTTACCCTTTTGAGAAATAGATACTAGTAAATTCATTTGTTCCAGCTTTTGAAATAGAATTCATTCCAAATCTTTAACTTTTGAATTACTGTTTATTTCAACTGTTTCTCAAGATGTACATTACTATTTTTGAGACATATTTGAGAAATATTAAACAGTAACGAACATTAAATTTAAGTATTAATAATACCTACTTGATTACGACTCCCACAATAAAGCGTTTTTCTCATTATATTACTAAAAAAAATTAAAAATGATAGAATATTTCTACGGTCTGCAATGAAAGAAGTAATATATCTATTATTATATAGTCAAAGAAGAAAGTATTTTGATTATTAGTAACCCAATTCCCCAATGGTATCCAATTCACGAACTGGATAGTAATTCGTTTTTCCATCATTCTTTTATGGTGAGTCCACACGATATAGACTTCCATAAATTTTGTCTGTGCAAACTAGACAGTACAGACAAATGACAGTGCGATCGAAAAGTCGGAGTATGCATGGTCTGCGTTTTGTTACTCCGACTTCATAGTCTGTACAGATATCTGTATGAACAAAAGTCTGTATCGTGTGGACCCACCATTACATACGCTCTTTGTATATCGTTGTGCTGCAGTTAACTATTCGACCAATTCAAGTTAATTTTTTTTAGATGCCACAAAACATAGGACTGAATCAATAAATTGATTCCTCTTCTTTTCTGATAACTTTTGTACTTTCTTACATGAATCGTAAGATAAAACTGCACATTACTAATAATTGTAATATTACTTCTATAACCATTATACTAGAATCAATTTAGAATGTTACTGTTTCAAACGTCATTTGATAATCTTGATTTTAACCTATGACCTTTCCATTGTCTCCTTTTGTGACATATAATTTTTTTTATTCCCTTGGATATGTAAGATACTAACAACCGACGTCGTTATGAAGAAAACCTTGAAAACAGAGTGTATACATTGTTATTATAAAATTAGAGATTACTTATTCGAAAACACGTGATAATAATTTACTTGTGTTGCTATGTTGTTGTTAATAATTCGTTGCCATGGTTCATTATATTGGAAAATGCAATCTTTTATGGTCTAATAAACAAAAGTTTGCACAAATATTGTGTTGTTAGGATCCAGTAGAAAAATTGTGATTAGTATCGATATATTTTCACATTCTCTTGGATTTCTCTTTCGAATTTTTTATATTAATATAGAATTTTCGTTGCTATGTACAATCACTACACCAACTATCACAATTACACCGTCTGATGGTTATTTCAGTAATCAAGATAAAATCTTCAGTTTTACTCATTAGATTACAACATTTTTCAATTAACTCCGCTTCAAAAAAACGTGAGAAACGATCTTGTTAGGATAGTAATAAAAGGAGTTTTCCAATAAGAACTTTACTTCAAGAAATAATAAGACAAATTTTTTTATGAGATATACACCAGTTCATTTATTTCTACTGATCATCAGGCTACAGCAGACAGAATCCTAAAGGCGGCTTGACATGATGCAAGACAACATGCAAGTTATTGCATGCAATTCCTTTGAAAATATTACATAGACGAATATTGCATATCACTTGCCATTGCATCATGGTTGCCACTAACCAAAATTCCATAAGTAGAAGTACAACATTTCCTAACCTCAAACTCAATATTATGTGGACAGTTTGAAATGAAAATAGCAAAACTAAGTGAAATAAACAAGAAAAAGTGGTCTGGCAATAATTATATCTGCTGCTACCTTTATTTTTGGAGTCCGATTGACCGTTTAGCTGGAGAATTGGATGAGAAAACATAGAAAAATTAGTTGAGAATGGAGAAAAAAACATATAAAAAATTCCTAAGCAAAATAAAACGTAAAATCAGCAGATTATAAACTTATTTCCCTCTAAAATTGCAGCTTGTACGCAATAAAAATGGCACCAAACCGATCTGTGCGAGATCTTGCATGAAACAATCAGCTGAACTTCATCTACGCATATTTTTGATTATGAAAATATTGCCTCTTGCATTGCATTGCACGTTGTATTGCATCATGTAAAGCGACCTTAACGCTCATCTTTACAACATATACTCTCATATCAAGTTTTCTTGCCATTATTTTATTAAGTAACTATTTTCTTTTTTTAATACCATCCCTTGTAGGAGCCTCCAGACTTGAACGACGGGGATTAGCTTGGGCCAACGCTAATTTTACAAGCAACCAGCCTGGCCCACGGTTGCAGACCAGTCTTGGGTTTATCTAGGCAACCAGGCCTGGTCCAGGCTTACAAACCAAGCTAGGGATATTGTTATCATTCCAGAGTCTTACCAAGTCTGGGCCAATAACGGCTTCCGAGCTAGTGCCAAAGTTGTACATACTTGGCCCAAGTTTGGGCCTATTCTGGGCCCATCGTAAAGTCCTAAATGGGATGTTGTTTGTTTCTTAAGATGCGAATGAGGGTACATACCGTTGCGTGTTCTAGAACACAGTGATCAACGAATTTTTGCCGTAGTTATACATGGACGTGAAGTATTTTTTCAGCGGCTTGTAGTAAGACCGTTACAACAGGATAGTTTACAAATCTGATTTGGATGAAAATTGTGAAGAATTGATTTTGTTGTATTAAGTAGAATGTTAATCGTACAAAAGTACAAGTTTAATTTTTTCACCCTTTCACCCTTCTAATGAGATGAGTCCTAGACATTGTACCGAAAAGTCTTAGAAATTACAGCTTTGCTTTGCGTTGCACTACATCTCATCATCCGTGTTTCTAAGGTCACTTTTGAAAACAGCAAAGCATTCCATGAGACGGAGTACTTTTTTTTATTTCGTTCAATTGTTTTTCTACGTAAAATATAATTTTTAATTGATACATTAACAAAAGTCACGCTTTCGTCAAACAGCTGTCGTCTTTTTAATAATTAATTTTATTATCAATCAGTACAATTAGATTCTTGTAAGTGTTAAAAATGTTTCTTTTTAGAATTTTTAGTATTCCATCCACCCCAATAATTTTAAGAAATTGATTATTAAATTTGGAAAATGTACATAAATATAACGAATGATACTAATGGAATATTTCAAATTTATTAGTTATGGATTATATAATAATATATAATAATAGTATATATTTAATATATTACCCTTTATGCTAATATTAGCCTTTTATCATCTTTGAAGATGATGATTATAATTTTCTGTCTAATAATTTGTACTATTTTATCATAATAAAAATATTAAAATACTGATACATGCAATAATAAATATTAATCTAATATTTGATGAATAATTTTAAATATAACATACATTCAGAATTACTACTTATCAATGAATATTACATGCTAGAATTAAAATTTTGACCCAAGCCCCTATGATTTACGTGACATTGGTGTTAAAGCAATCGTATTGTTATAAAATTGTTTACTGTCTATTTAAACATTTTTGGGTTCGCGCATATCCAAAATACTAAGCTAGAATGGTCGAGTTATGAATTGTTTGGATTAGGTCAACATAAAACATGTGACTCATGGTTTTTATAGATTAATTTGATGGATATTAAAAGTTTGTAGTAACATCAACTACTGTATGAGTAATTCCTGTTTGTAGTACGACAATTGGATAAATAAATAATTGATTATTACTGCGGATGACGCGATTATGTTTTTTGAGATTTAATGCAAGCTTTGTGATTCTAAAAAGATAATAGTCAGTCTATTATACGTAATTATTATTATTATGGACCATTTATGTTTTCCACATAAATTATTTGTGACATCTTGGAAAAATGTATTAAATTTCACCAAGGAGATAATTTGATAGCGTTCGGTTAGGGTAACAAGATCAGATACCTAGATACTGAAGTAATATCGATTTCCTTAATAGACTGAGACAAAACAATTGTAGACGCTAGATAATCTATTTGCAGACGAACAAAGAACGTATTGTATGAAATCAAGCAATTTTTTATTCAAATTAAAATATATATAGAATGGACATTCCAAAATTAATTCCTTTTCAATTTTTGATTTGCTTCTTTTTATTATTGTTATTAACGATGAGAGATCATAATAACACATCTAACAAGTTCCACAACGGATGAATTCAATAACTCTGTTTGAACTATTATTTACAATTAATAGCTTTGTTCGCGATAGATATCCTGAACATGTACTACCACCAGATTCATGCGCAGTTTGAAATTTTGCATTCGAGGTGTTAAAAGAACATGTTCAGGATTCAAAATCCTGTGTTCGTGGAGCTTAGTCTAATTCCGAACGTGGTCTGAATACATTCAATATATCCTCGGACATGGATAAGGATTATTAGTCGGACGCGTATACATTCATCTTTTTTTGTGATATATACCTCGAAAAGATCTCTAACCTATGTCTAGGTAATTGTATTTATAAAACGTGGTAGTTGACTTTGTACCTACAAAAGAATAAAACTTCGGCCAGTTAATTATATACATTTTATGTTCCTAGCTAGTTTTGAGTTCAAATTATAATTTTAGATTTTCATAAATCGCTCTTGGAGGAATGTACATTCGAAATTTGTACAAATTTTCAACCGCGTACGAAGCTATTATCAAGAAAAACACACCAGTCTTGGAACTTATTACCTGTTTTTTGCTCCATTTCAACCTTCATTTGTATCTATTGTTCCTGTGATCATATTGATATTCTCCAGTTTTTCAATTTGAATTGTTTAGAACGTCTATGTTCTTCAATTTGCAACGAATACTCCTTGACACAAATTTTCAAATTTGGCCTCGAACGAACTAATTTAATGGAAACACATGTTTAACTGCCTAACAGGAAATTATGTGTTGTATATACCATTTTAAAGGTTTCACGTTATTTTCTTAGAGAACATTTTTAACAATGTCTGGTACGAACCAGAAACATACAGTTATTCATTAAACGTAATTAACTTGGTGAGTTGATTAGTCATTCAAAAATATTTAGTTTATAAATTATGGACTTTAATCTAACATATTTTGGGTTGCTCGTGTGCTTGTTAAAGATAATCCCACGTAAATTTTGAAACTAAACATTTATTATTTTTTTAGCGTACATTACAATATAAAATCTTCTCAAAATTAGTGTACGTCAATAAAAATATATCTACCAATGAAACTGAATTGGGTCGCGTTAACCGAAAAAACGATGATTTTATAATACTAGGTATGAGGAAATAGGTATTTTCCTAACAAGTGCGGAAAGTGATACTTTCTCGCACGCGACTGCAGTTGTCCCGAACGACGCGGAGCGGAGTTCGAGCAAGCGGTCAAGTGCGGGAAAGACACTTTACGCATGAGTTAGGAACATTATTTTTTCTACGACCGTATATACAAAAAAGTATACCAACCCATTTTTCTAAAATTATTTTATTCCAACAAACATAACAATATAAAAAACTATAAGTAAAAACTACTAATTATTATAAATATTAATATTGAAAACACAATTTGTTGCATTCTGTAGACTAGTAAGAATTGCCGATCCAGTGGAGTTATTTGGTTTCAACTGGAGGGTAGATGACGTCGATGAGGATGGATGGCATCGGTTACAGGTCACATAAAGATGACGATGACGGTGACGGCAACGGTTTTAACTCAGTTGGCAGGTAACAGCTCGGAATTATTTTTATTTGCAGCCTTCAAAATGGCTTCGGGAAGTTCTTCCTTGGTTGATGATGAATTAATATTATTGTATCGGATTCGGTTTAATGTGGTTTAATTTAGAAGAAGATTGCACTTATTCGGTCACTTCTAAGACGTTATGAACAACTTTGACGTTTTAGTAACAGTAATATTTCTTCAGATAAAACAAATGATCTTGACGAATGATTTTTGGAATCAGAAATTTTCACAACAATTAGGTTGCCTTTATCTTGAATGTCGTCGACAGTGATATTTACAAGCTCGGATCTGCGGAGAGCGCCAACCAGTGCAAAAATGGTACTCACTTTAATCATCAGGTATACCTTATCGGGAGCTAGCATAACCCTGGATATATCTTCTTTGGAAAAACGACGTTAGCTTATGGAAGTTTCCTATATCTAAATTATGTTTTATTTTTACTAAACTTTTTACCATCGAATAGCGGGACCATAATGTATTAGATTTCAAAACCTTACTTAGGTCTGAAAAATACGCCAGAAATACCTCTTCCTTATAAGTTTTGGCCCCTTTCTCCTTATACCATGTAACAAAATGGTCGTATTGCTTCTCATACCTTAGTCTGGATTTGGCAGGTAACAGCTCAGAATTAGCTTCATTTGCAGCCTTCAAAATGGCTTCGGGAAGTTCTTCGTCGGATGAATCAGAATTCAGAAGAAGATTGTTCTTATTCGGTCACTTCCAAGACGTTTTGAACAACTTTGACGTTTTAGTAACAATTACACGTTTGGGTTGTCATAGCAACTGATATCAAACCCGGGTGGTTTGAAGAATGTGACTTTCCCGCACTAGTGCGAGAAAGTGACACTTTCAAAACTAAAATGCGTGCGGGAAAGTGGATTAAAATGCACGGTCATAGAAAAAAATTATTCCAAGTAGTATATCTCGTACCCCATGTGAGGCAGAAAGTGACCAAAATCCTTTGTGACATGTATGTCTGTTACTATAATCGCTTCAATAAAATCGTTTTTGTTTTGTCTGTGTATCGTTGATGGATAAAAATTGCCAAATAAGCTTTAAAATGTTAAAATCTGTGTAAAATGATAATGTTCTAGCTTGAGTTTGTGTATGAGCAATTTAAATTTGTCAATTAAAGACAAGAGACGCTGCTTTTATATCAAAATTAAATTAAAATGTAAAACTTCTGTCCAAGATTGACTATTCTTGCATATAGTGAAGAACTTTCATACGTGTAAACGTTTCAACAGATTATTTACAAATGAAACGAGTCAGTAATAAATTTGTCTCTAGACATTTGACTGATGAACAAAAAGAAAATAAATGGAATGGAAAAATCGTCTTAAAGTATATTCGGATTTCATTCCTTATATTGTTACTGAAGAAAGTTGGTTCTGATATTATGACTGCAAGATAAGTTCTCATTGAAAAACTAGGGACTGATATCACCCTGACAGGCCCAATAATCAAAGTCAAGCATTAGACTCGAGGTCACTATTTTTTCTTTCTTTCAAAAGAAAACAACTGAATACTTCTAATATTACAAGGAGATACTAGAAAATATTTCTATCTATGCACATTATTCACCAGAATTTGAACCATACGACTTCTGAGCAAAAATAAGAAATATACAAAAAGAGAAACATACCTCTCATTAAAAAGACTACGGAGGTCATGAAAGTCATTTCTAACGATGCCTTTTATAAATGTTTCAGTGATAGATTCAACAGTGATAGATACAGCATGGTATTAATCACACCTCGTAGCTTATGATCTCCAACAATAAAAACAAATTTTGTATTCTTTAAATGAAATATTCTTATCTGTTATTTTCAATGTCAATTTCAATTTAGTGAACCGATTATTTTGATTTTATAGAGGAAAATGTTCACTAATACTACATTTATTTCTAATAACTGTGACAAAATAGTTGCTGATTTGATTTATAGCTTCAGTTCTTTAGCAATCGTAATGGTTAATGCTTATGTTGATTACTCATTATAACTAAGAAACGGTTTCTTCAACATAATATTATAAAACTCTTTTAAGACTGAGAGAATAATATCATATACGAACAAAACAATGTTACGGTCATGAATGCAAAAGTGGTTGGATGGATTACCACTAACCTATTAATGAGTCAGAGGAAGATGCCCAGCATTTTAGTACAGCGTTGCCACAAGCTTTAAGATTTAATACATTTGATTGAAAAGAACAGAAAATTATTCATAAAAAAGATTTACCAAAACCTATCTATTAGTTTCCTTAAATTTTGAATTTAATACATATCAATTTTTAATTAAAAACGGTGAAATACCATTTAGGTCCGACCATAGTTTGATGTTGATTGACAATATTTAGAATTATCATCAACAGAACATGGAAAAAGATGTTTAGGATAGCTGAACACATTGTGAAGCTGTCCATAGGAAATGCTACGTTACATTGGATCGTGTATCCCTACGACTCTTGTTAATTTAGAACTTAAATACATGAAATTATGTAATGAAATTATTAAATTCTTATTTGAACAATATTACATTACACAAAATACAGCTGGAATGCGTGCATTGAACTAACTAACTTGAATTCCCCAAGGATAAATAAGATCTGATTTTACCCATTCTCTACCATCCTTATACTCCTACAAATCAAACATAATTTTTACTCAATGCAAGTAATATAATATCCTTAGTGTGCCTTAGTATAGTAATTACACATTCCATAAAAGTAGATGTCGCCTCCTACATGGATCGTTACTCATTATAGCATTTTTATCATCCCGAAAAATTATTTACGTCAAATTACAACTGTGCCTTGATACTCATCGGAGAATGATGTAAATGACTATCCATCCAAAATAATCATTTATTTACTAACCAAATTCAGTTAGCTTGCGTCTCTGAAAACTGCCACCTCTTTCTCGTCTTAAAAGCCAATTTTCAACGAAAATATCTCAGAAACCATATTTACATACCAGAAAGAAGGTAGTTATATATCACGCGAAACAATGGATATGTCACCAAAATTAGGGTTGAGTGTATGTACTCGTATAACAATAAATAATTCATAATATTCGATTTTTGTCGACTCGAATACTATTGTGATTATAATTAATAAAAGGTTTTAGTCTTCTCAAAAAAAATTATTTATATAAAATGTGAACGAAAAAGTTCTGAATTGAATAATTTACAGATGCAAACACGGAAAGGTGCAGAAATCATGTTGGCCTATGCAGTCGCTTTCAAAAGTTTAAATGAATTTTTCTTGTGTACCTTAGTAAGCGAATGTTAACGTTCTTTCTGCAAGTCCATTAAGTATAAAGTTTGCACATTATCTAGTTTTATCTATTTTGTTGCTTTTTCTTCTGCTGTAGATTATAGATTTTACTATTCCTGTAGACAATATGTATATTGTCTTTCATAACTGACATTACAACCAGTTTATTTCTGTTTCTAGTTCCATTTGCAACAATCCATGTTCTTCTTCGTTGAAAAGATGTAACATATAAATAACTTCATTGGCACACAATATGTTAGAATATATTTTTTTCGATTATCATATATACACTTTTGAGGATTAATTTTTCCATTTAGTAATACATCATATTCTTTTGTTCAGACAAAGTAGTGGTTAAAATAAATTATAGTAGATGTTTCAATATTGCAAGTAATCACAGAAACTAGGAAACCATAATTGAACATTAAAATAACCGTTACACTGCAATGGAATGCTTTGGCCTTGTGTACAGTAAGTTCAGTTCCAAGTATCTACCGATATTCGCGAAATGAAGATAAATTGTGATGTAATTTCCTACAAGTTACCCTGTTGCCAAATTAAGCAAATATAATACAGATAATATATATATATATATATATATATATATATATATATATATATATATATATATATATATATAAATAATAGGCCAGTCATACATCATTTCTTATTTTATTATTGCAGCAACTTAAATTCAGAAATGTGCATAGCAACAAGAGATAACAAAGATATTATTTTCTTCTATTAGTAAAGTATATTAAGCATTCTAAATTAATTACTTACCTCCAGAAAATAATGCATGTAATGTCTTAAAATGTATACGAAAGATCTCAAATTTTTATCATAAGATTCATATTCCTCTACTTATTTTAACAATTCGTTTCGTTAACAAAATTTCCAAACCCGACTACACCATAGCTACCAATCGTCAACTGCCCTTAACAAAACATAGCAACCGCTGTCATATCAGATGCATCCCATGCATCCTTCCACAAGAGTTCAGTCTCATTTTGTATCATTACGGAGTCTAATTATGTTACAAGATTCTGTACCAGAGTCGGATAGATAAATCATATACATAGTTAGGTGCGGGAAATAGTTCTTAACTCTTTCTTTCCACATTTTGATCCTCAGTCTTTATTAGGTAGGAATTTGATTCATTTAGAAAAGTAACCACTTGCCCGAGTTTTCTAGCATATGTTATCCAACCAAAACCACCTGCAAGCAATGGTTCCAGCTTTTTACACCGATAGCGACGACCATAGCTCACCTTATATCCCCTTTCAAATCCAGGCAAATAAGAAGGAATAACTCCCATCTTCATCATCTTCATCTCCCCAACATAACACAGTCCTTGTAACAGACTGACTCCTTGTTTTGATCCACAACATATAGACGCTTGACCTAATTCAATTCAAGAAAGGATTTTAGACAAAATAATCCAAAACATACAGCTTCTACGTTATTTATTTTTATTTCATGTTTCTACGTTGGTAGCTAAATTTAGTTCTAAACAAATCTATTTACCATGTCTACCAACACAACCTTAAGAATAGTGGCCTCATTCCATCACCCATACTTTGCGTTACTACGCTTGACACCACGACTTTTCATGGCAACATGACCAAAGGCATTTTTCTCCACTCAACCTATCCGGTTTATTCTGCCTCCTCTTTTTCGGACCTAAAAACTAGCCACTAAATTTTTCACTTTATTCTTACTATATTAACACTGTTACTAGGCTCATTAATACTTTCTTTTTGTTTCAAGAGGAATTCGCATAGGGCGGATTAAACTTTTTCCAAATTCACGTTAGCGTCTAACTGCACTCGATCACTTAAGTCGTAACTAGATGACTCTTATCAAGACTATTAAGATTGAAGTATGATATTAATCATCAATTAATGCGTAATAGCTAGCGCCTATGTAAATTAATACTGAATATTTCACTTGATTTGTAAAATTAACTAGCACGAAACATGGTTGCTTCTAGAAATGAAGTTCTTTGCAAATTTAATATTAGGCAGATTAGGCTGTCTGACAATCGTGCTTCGCGTTCGAAGGGAATTCGTGGTTACAGGTACTTCGGCTGAAGCAATTGAGTTGGAATTTCTAAAATCTAAAATTTCTAAGTTTATAGTCGCGCGTTTCGATAACCAAGTTGTCGTCATTAGAGACTAAAGGTAAACTAATATGAAAACTGTTACTTTCAGTCGCTGAAGACCTTAACGTTGTCGAAACGCATGAGTGGTAGTGTAAACAGTGTGAAGCACATATAGTCTGATATTGGAAATCCCATACATCTTACTCAATTCACCTAGATCAGCATTTTCCTTAAAAATTATACTTGTCCCGGAGAAGTGTGAATGAGAATGAGAATATAGATTTCAAGAATGCTTGAGCAACAACCATATTGAAATTTAAACCATTGCACTCACAGTACTATTGGATTTACTCTTAAGAAATAATATAACCTGTATAATTTCCGAAACAGAAATTTCACTTATTTGTAGTCTTAACTATCGGTATATTATTTTATGAAAAAATATTAGACAATTCATTAAAAAGGAAGCGATTTTCAAGAAGTGAAAATCATAAGCCATAAAAGTTGTCAATATTTGCTCAGAAAAATAATGTTAATTTCTTACACTTATAAAATCTATCTGTGGAAAAAGTCGCTCAATAACACCCGCCTAATTTAGTATTTGGAATGAACTGCAGCATCGCATCGGTGATGGCTTTAAGGTGTTTTATCATTGGCTTGTGCTGAGTATTCCAGGATTAGGTGATTTGGAGGCTACTTCTTTCTATAGCAAAAATTGCAGTGATTATTTTCACCCGATGTCATTCGGTGATTTATGAAGCGACAGTCCTATATGAAACGCGGTGGTAAACTAAAGCATATTTTTTTATGATCCAGATATTTCTCTAAAATCCCTGACGGAAGAATGTGCTGTAGCAATTCCCTTTCATATTTTTTCTCCAGGTGACAATTTTTCTTGTAAAGGTTTTTGTGTTCCTTTTCTGCCCCCCTTAATTCCTAATTGTATAAGGTACCTATTTTTACATAGGATATTCCAATTACTAGAGCCTACTTAAATTCGTGTTTCAGCTAATTTTGGAATTATGGAATACTATTGAGGATATCGAACTCAAGAAGTGATTAAGACTATTGATATTGAGTTCGTCATAATAAAACATATAAACAATCTACTAAGTATTTTGACAAACAAAACTTCTCGGCATGTATTTATGTATGTATGAATTTGAGGTCTCGTATACAGTGCGACCCAAAAGATCTATTGTGTCCCCCCTTTCTTGCTGCAATACTGGAGAACCCTGTGTTTACAGCTGATCTATACATCCCACTTCTCGGCATCGTCTTCAGTGAGAAAAATTACCATGATATTTAAGGATTTTCCATAAGCTATGGAAATTAGTGCTGCTCATGTCAACTACTGGAAAAGAACAATTTGAATTATACCGTGTAATATTTTTTCTAAAATTTAAATCACCAAAATCCATATTGACACTATTTACGTGGATCTCTGCCACTGTATTAGTGAATGCAGGTGCATTTGAACCGAGATGGTGGATGGCGTAGTTTTACTGTAGTGTGCAACTCATCAAAGGATGCTTTAGTATTACCAGCGCGACTTAGGACTAGGAAATTATAGTATGTTTGTTGTTGTTATAGTATTATTTAAAGATGAGAAATTAGAATCACGCAGTATCACGTAGGATTATCGTATTATCCGATATTTAATTGGGAGATAAAATATTTCATTGAGAATGTAAAGAAGATTATATGAATGAATTAAACTTTGTTTGTTGTTTTGGCTATACACGAAATGAGTATCTGACAACAATATTTATTAATCATACAGACTTTATCAGTGACACCAACATTCTCGTTTATTAAAATATAGAATTACAAGTTAGTTCTATGCACGAATTCTTAGTTAAATTGATTGATAAACACCATGATTGATAAATACTAATTCATTCACATTTTTAAGATAAAATATTTTATTTGTTCAGACACTCTAATATATAACGAAACACGTAACTAACATATTAATTGAATACGAGATCATAAAAAGGGTGTGTGGGATTTTGATATATTATCCAAATCCAGTTGGTCCAAACAACGCGACTGGCTTTGGTGTTGGGGTGTTTGAGATTGACAATAGATATTCCTTACTACTAGGATTCCCATACAGAATTCTTCCAGGCAGAAACATTCTGACAATTAGGTTGCCAACAAAGTATCAAAATTCCAGGTCATCGGTTCAAGGTTAATCTGGAAATGCTCTAAGAAACTCAATAATCAAAAACAATAATTGGATTCACGGTTGTTTAGAAACCAAGAAAAACTACAAGGCCAACATACTCCAGAAAAGCGGCGGGAAAGTTTTTCACTGACTCGGAACCTTTTGTACCATATACACTTACAAAGAAAGAAAAATAAGAAAGAGAATTGCTATTATATCAGGTTAGAAATTGGAAGGTCGAAAAGATATCTGAATATGGGACCTTAGTAATAATATGCAACGACTTGCAAATGCAAATGAAAGTTCTGAAGTGAAGAAAAATGCCCTACAAAGAAATGCTTTGGAGGAGAAACTTGTGAAATCAAAGAGGTGACCTTGAAGCTGTTGCAAATATTGACTGTCAATTCTGGAATTGAATAGCAAGCTGCAGATGCTCTATCGACAGGGGCAACTCCAATAGTGGGACATAATAGACTTAGGTTTATACATCTTACAATACGTACATCTACAATAATAAAAAATTATGGATTAATACAAAATCGGAAAATCTTTGAAACGCGGGCTTAACGACCAGGTGGACTATCCTGTATATAAATCAACTTGTTCTGGAATTTTTTGTGTTGGTAATGACGTTCTAATGAATTAATTCTGTATAGCATTTCAAATCAACGTGACGCAAACAGGTCTGAAATGCTGTCGGGTCAGGTCAGCATCCACGTCCCTACTATTTCCTATTTATATTACCTTAAATAACAGAAAAAGCAATATGACTTTGAAAAATGTGAAATTCATATTCGCACGACTTCAACAAGTAATATCCCAAAAGACTTCAATTCCCAAAAATAAGCTCCAGATATTTTCGAATAATATTGTTTTATTTTGAAAAGAATGAATGGCAACAAACTTTAATAAATACTAATTTGTTTTTCATTGTTTGATTCTCGGAAATGTTTGCTTAATGAATTTAATCAGTTTGTCATATTCACTCAATTTTCATTTATTTACATGTCATTGTTAGGATGAGGTTAAATTATTTCTTCAACGGAGACTTCATGAAAGTACGTGAACGCAATCATAAAAAGAGTGAAGCACGTGAGGAATGCGGAAGTATAAATGTGCTGAATAGTCAATTTGTACGGTAATAATCAATATAACTCTAATAAAAAAAACGGGGTATCTTTTTTTCCATTCTTTATCAATAATTAGTTTTAATTTTTTGTTATATTCTTTTTCCTCGTAATCGACATGTTATGTTATTGAGAGACAACTGAAGAATTATTGATGAGGATAAAATTATATTATTCCAGTTAGTGTTTCCACTCCATCATTGTATGGAATCTATATCAAAATTTTCATCACAAACTACAAGCGAATTTGACATACACCGAGAAATGCAGTCGAACATTATCGTGTAGTATTTGATATCGTTGAATGTTATTAATGGCTAAAACGGTTAAAATCATTTGACATTAACCATTGGACAGATAATTTCAGTTTGTATTTTCTTTGATACATACGATTTTTCAAATGTATTAATCGAAATTTGAGAACTTAATGTTTTGGGAGCATTCAAATTAGATTAGAAATTGAAGACGTTTCCTTGACCAACCTGTGGATAAGATCTCCTAGAATTTACTTCAGGATAGAATGAGGGGAAATTATAGCTTCATAAAGAAATTCAATACATAATATAGTAATAAAAAAAGTGGTTTCAAAAAACATTACTAATAAAGCAAATACTATACAGAGGGGTAGGAAACAAAGAAAAGGATACTGGAATATATGGCCTTGATACAAACTACTCTGATAGTTTGGGAAAAGTCATATTTCGACAAGAATTCACGCAATTGGGATATTATGAATATCAAAGAGAAATATTATTTTTTCAACAACCCTTTTTTATTTGCAATTTGAAAATTTATTACCCAACATTTCCTGTCAATTGAAAAATATAGTTTGATTGATCGGTAATTACACAACAAATCACTATGGCATTAAAATCACACGGCAGATGCCTTCTTAAGCCTTAGCTGGTGGAAAGGTCTCATTAGAAATTGAGCCAATGCGTTAGGATGAGTTTCGATGCGATGAGAATATATCTGAGAGAAGTGAGATATCTCATCTCTAAATGTGGGATACATATCCAGAGAATTTAAAATAATACCTTCTTAGAATTGCTATATTTTAGTTGAATACAGTGCCCCATAGTTGAATATCATAGATCCAGCTGGATGACTTTGTATATTAGCAGCTTGTTGTTGATTGTTAGTTGGAATATTCAACCTATAGTGTAGTTTACTGATTTTTAGGCTTTCTATTGGTTAGTATTTGTAGTCTTCGATCTAGATGAATTCCAAGGTGTTTTACACTCTCTTCTTGCTGCTAGTTAGACATCTCCCTCTCGGCCTCTCGGTAAGTTGTAGGTTACAGGAACAGATTTATTTTCATTCACATTTCTTCTCCAAATTTTCAGCCACATGAAAATAACGTCCAAATTTGTCTGCAATACTAGTGTGAAGTGCTGAGCTCTTCTGTTATTGCTCCCAAAAGAGCTTGAAAATACTTAAACATACGTAATGGACAGCAGGAATAACATAGCTACTCTATCTGGAAAAGAAGAAAATGATAAACTAGTAAATAAGAGGCATGGATTCTGATGAATAGAAGAGGAAATATCTACCTATATACTTTCTGAATGCAAAGCGTTGCAAGGCTCAACACCTGCAAGTATACATACATCTATAACAATACCCAGGATCTGTTGCAATTATTCTTGACTTGTGTGAATTACTCGCTTAATCATCTACATGTGACGTGGTAGAAAATCATATGATCGGTAATGTCGATCAAAAGTCCGACTTTAAGGTCTTCCTGCATAATCATCTGATTTAGTCAACAAAATTACATGTAATAAAATATTATTAAATATACATTTTCCAAATAAACAGAAGAAACTATACTTGAATGCTTGGAGAACAAACTTACATTACATAACCTACAGAAATATTTAGTTATGCAATTTTGTCGGTATGTATGTATATTCTAAACAACATCCATCGTTGCGTTTCTTCCGTTGGTATTCTCAATATTTGTTTTATTCTTGATCTTGTAGATCTTGGCAGATGCCAATCAGTGCGTTTTCTGTTGAACCAATTGCAAGTTTTGTTATAAAATTCCGCCTCCAGATTGTACAAGATTAATTGTTTTGATTTCAATTATTTATGACATAATATACGTTTATTTCGCTGGTATTCAAATGCAGAGCCCTGTGATTGTTAATCATGCTATAAAACATTTTAACGTCTGATACCGATAACATTCGATGCAATAAAATAAATTCAAAGGGAGAAAACTGATCTTAATAATTGCTAACAAGATGAGTCGAGAAATTCTGCTGAACTTCTAACAATGGCAAATATTTCTTCACGGCTTATAAGTCTAATAAACCAATTAAATTTTCAATTTCGATAACATACATTGGTTTTAAATAACTATCCCTCCAATATTTCCCTTGTGAAAAACTCACTCTATATCTATACATCAAGATATCTTACAATAATTTCAAGAGCAGCAACGTCAAAGAATGTTATTTCTCTTATTTTTACAGGATCAACTAGACCTCTAGCAAGTTGCTTGTGTTCTGAGGTTCAGTTCTTTCTACATTTGCTTTTTTCTTTACCGGTGTAGTATTAATTATCCGGTTTATCCGTGAGTAAGATGTGAACATTTTCTTCCTCATAAGGTTTTTGCTCAGTATCCGTTCAATATTCTTCAGTATCCAGAAATCGTTTATTCCAGACATTTGCAGAAACTCTTGTGCTAACTGCTATTTTTTTTCGGCTTTGTAACTCATGATTCTGTAATAAACTTATTTAATTTCATCAATATTTCAGAATTTTCAAACAGGAAAGTACAACGACGATAGAATATTTTGTCTTCGGTCTATGAGACTATGAAGGCTTAATGACCTAATCCACATACTTACATCATTTGTTATACATAAATTTTTGACTGAATAAACTGAATGAGCGTTTGAGTTGCTTCCGGTCGGTTAATATTTCCAGTTTTAATTTAATTTATAAAAAACTTACCGTAAATATGGCGACAAGATACAATAAAATACTTATCCAGTGAGTAAGAGCCATAGATAAGTTGTAACATGTTAGTGAGACTCCACGTCGAGAAGAATTAAATGCCTGAGAGTAGTTGGTAAACAGACAAAGAGAAAATTTCAAATGAAAGAAAATCATAATCATCAAGCGCCCTTTAAAGTGACATCCCTCTAGTTCTGATATCTTCCGTTAAATATATTCTACGAACTCTAAATAAAATGTGTGTGGGTTGAATGTGGTGTGTGTTGAACTGAAATCATTGAAATTGCTGGCCTAAAATTTTTTTATCAGACTACATATGACTATGCGTGATTGGCGCCGACGGCAACTTGAGACGAGTATAGCATTACAAGGAATCATAAAAAACCAATATTTGCTTTATATAATTCAATTCTCTATCGATATATTATGATAACGACAATTTGAAATGTGTACTGTTCACGTGTTAAAAACAGTAGTAGTATAAAATGTAAGAATTGCTATTGTGCGATTATATGAGATGTAACGAAAACTAATTACAAATTTTTTTAATACATTCTCAAGAATCAAACAAATCAATATAATCACTACTAATTGAGATTGCCTCAATTTTGGTATTAATTTGAAAAATTTCCATTTATGTATTTCGATCTATAGGAAAATTCAAAGATATATAAACTCCTACACAATTAATTATCTAGGGATCAAAAATAGTTTATGATATTATTTTAGCAGTTTTAGGCCCCTTAATTACAAACCCTCAAAATGACTTCGCAGTGTGGTATGCTAAGTACGAATTTATCTTGAGAAAAATCTATCTGGTGGGCTCCACATGATTGTGCAACAAGAAATAATAGATCCCTTATTAACAACTAGTTCGAGAAATCAAATTGAACCGGATGATAACATAATTTTACAAGATCTTATTCATTTCCAAAGAGATAGAGCTCCACCACAATTTTATTCTCAATTTAAACAGTGGTTAAAGGATAGATTTTCTGGCAGAAGTTTAATAATTACTTTTTACAGTTACATTTTAATAATTTTTCATTTTTTATTGATAAATATTCTATTCATGAAATATCTACAGGATTTTACTCAATTTCTTCAAAGAAACATTGAATATTTAAACGAGTTAAATTGGCTTTACAATATTAACTCAACTCTCTTTTCCATTTACGATTTTAGAGGTCGTTAAACTTGAAACCGGCCTTGAAAATAAGTGAGATAAATTTTTTTACATTTTTGAAAAATATTCAGTTGACATCCTGTATATCGATAATTGCACAGTTGCTAAAACCGTTGAGAAAGTGATATAATGCCTCCCAGACGGTCTAGAGTATCGATGCCTACGCGCTGATGTGAATAGATTGAATAGTGTGGTCTTTGGCATTCGTAAATAAATTTCAAAAAAAGTCATTAAAGGATCGAATTTCGCTGGGTTTGATATTTTTTGTGAGATTAAAACATTAGCGTAGTACAATTTAATTGTCACTAAAAGGTGTAATATATTTAGTGTAGAATTTACTATTAATTTACTATAATTTTTAGTGAAAGATATGAATTGAAATTGACATATAAAACATCAATACATAATTTCGCTCCGTTATTATAATTCAAAAATACACAATTGTATTGTGATTTTCGAGTTATTTACAACATCGTATTCAAACTTTACTTAAAATGGTTGCATTTTTTATGTTAGTGTAATTTTAACGTGGAAATGAACATTTTTGTACAAATACATACTTTTCAGGCTTAATTACAAGCCTTTTACACATGACAGTCAATTCATGTAATAATATATTTAGAATTTTAACAAAAAACAATAGCATACATTCCATACCGTTTTCACTTGAAAAAAATGAGAAATCTGATTGGTCTACGGCTTAGTATTTTTATTTTGCACCCAGGTCAATGATACCGATTACATAATGGCATAATAGCAATCTAATGAATTGTCAGTTACCATGCCTTTGTCGTAAGTTTTTGTATAATTTTTGAACTTATTTGATTAATTCTAGATTTTATTATTTCCAATTCTATTGAAAATTGCTTTTAAAAGAATTGCTAAGAATTGCGAAATGTCCTCTCGGAAACGTGGCTTTGTCGGTTTTTTCGACTATGCTTGCTCATTGTAGGCAAGCAGTAAATACAAACCAAGTATATTGAAAACTTTTGGAAAATTAGAAGGGTCCGACTAAACCTCCTCTTATCTAATGAAAAGGGGTTTACCAGCTGCCACTGGCTTATCACTTTACAAACTATCCATGTTTGACCGCAACTAAATACAAGTGTCCTAAATTTTGGACGTTGCTTGTAAGCTTATTTGCAGACGCAAAAATACTCAGTGTCAGCTGTATTAGTTTCACTGAAACAGATCTATAATAAGTCCTCTTAATACCATGAAACAAAAAATATTAAAAAACAACTCTCACTAGCCGAAAACCCAAGAAAATAGGTACGTGAAAATCAACAGCCGTTAATTTGACGTACATAAGATGTTTTCTTAGATTGTTTAAAATTCTTTGCTGGTTCAAATAAACTAATTGTTGATGTGTGGACTGTATTATTTATTAATAATACTAAAACATGTGTTAGTTGGGTTTTTAATGGCGATATATCAACAACACATTTCTAATTAATACAAAATAGAAAAAGCTTTATGTTGGGCGGCGTTGCCACGTTTTCGACTTATTTTAACATAATAATAAAATTATTTTAAAGATTAATTTTAACATAATAGCCCCCTCTTTGGAGGGATGCCTTCAAAACAGCTTATTGTAGAAATTTACTTGATAATATATACCTATGTTTACAAAGTCTATCACTGTATTAAGATTGCAATAAATCGATTTAATTTTCTATGTCTTCTTGTCTTGGTAATGGACACAAATGTCTGATGGAACGAATAATTAGTCCCTTATGGGTTTGGACTTCAGCAATTCTTGTAATGCCGTCTCTTCCGGGAAATAATTTCCCAATTATTCCCATTGGCCATTGGCATGGTGGATATAGGGTGTTTTTTAATAAGACTAAAGTGCCCACAGAAATAGTTGATAGGGCGTCTTTCCACTTGTACTGCTGATGTAGCTGAGAAATATATTGTCTTGAAAATCTTCGCCAAAATTGTTGGTAGAGTTTCTGGATGTGTTCTAATCGAGTCAAACGATAATTGTTGGTATTAGTATAGTCAATGTTGGGAATGGAGGTCAGAACTCGACCTATTAAGAAATGGGATGGTGTAATGGGTGACAAGTCATTAGGGTCATTTGATTGCGCAAACAATGGTCGAGAGTTTAATATACCTTCGATTTGTATCACTAAGGTGCACATTTCTTCGTAAGTCACATTATTATTAATAAGAGCTCGCTTCAAATGAAATTTGCAACTTTTAACGGCTGCTTCCCACAATCCGCCATGATTTGGGGTGTACGGAGGAATAAACTTCCATTGTATATTATATTGACTGGTAGAATTGACAATAGAGGCCTGATTGTTAAATAAAAATTTAAGATCTTTCAATAAGTTGTTAGTGCCGTGAAATGTAGTTCCGTTATCGGAATATATTATTTTGGGAACACCTTGTCTAGATACAAAGCGTTTTAAGCATGCTAAGAAATTGTTGGAAGTTAAATCAGTTACTATTTCGCAATGTATTGACTTAGTGCAAAAACAAACGAAAATAGCCAAATAACATTTATTAAGTTTAGCTCCTCTACCTGGTTTGTTCAAAATAGTAGGCCTAATTCTTTCATTCGGTAGGTTTGACATTGGACAGGAAAATGGAATAGGATTGAACTTGAAACAATTCACGCAATTTCTCACTGTTTGTTTGGCTAATATAGAACCACCAACAGGCCAGTAGAATTGTCGAACCAAACTTAATAGTAGTTGTGGTCCTGGGTGTAACAATTGACTATGTTTATGATTAAAAATTAGCTTGGTAAAATTGTGTTTACTTGAGAGTAAGATTGGATGTTTGATGTTAAATGGTAAGTAAGTATTTTTTAATCGTCCCCCAACTCTGATGATTCCTTTCTCATCAATAAAGAGCGCTAATGAGGCAAATTTATGTTTAGCATCTAATTGCTTGTTTTTACGAAGTAATTCTAGCTCCTCGGAAAATGATTCCATTTGAGATAATTTAATTAAAATAGTATTGGTGTTTTCCAATTCTTCAACTGATAATGGGCCAATAACTTTGGTATCAGATTTTCGTGCGTTATTGATAAAACGCATACAATATGCTGTGACTCTTTTTAATCGTTGTAAACAAGAGAATTTTGTAAATAAATCACAAATTTTTGTATGTTGTGATATGACCAAAATAGTTTTAGATTTTCTTAGTTCTGGGAGATCGTGTTTAGAAATTGAAAAATTAGTAATTGGCCAATCTGATGATTGTAACAATAAAAATTGAGGTCATTTCCACCAAATTGCACTTGACATCAGCATTTTAGGCATTATACCTCGAGATGCTAAATCTGCAGGGTTTTCCTTAGTACTAACATACCTCCAATTTTCAATGTTCGTGAGAGATTGTATTTTAGATACGTGATTAGCAACAAAGGTCTGTAATAAATTGGGTTCCGTGTTAATCCAACATAGGGCGACTTGAGAATCGGACCACAAACAATAATGAATATTTTTTAAATTGAGGGCATTGACCACAGTATTTACTAGTTGTGCTCCTAGAAGACAAGCACACAATTCAAGTTTTGGAATTGTTATTGTCTTCAGTGGCGACACTTTGGTTTTGGCACATAGTAATTGAACGTTATAATTTCCGCTATCGTCAACACTACGTAAGTATATGCAACATGAATATGCATCTCTCGATGCATCGCAGAAGCAATGGACATCTGTAAGTACATAGTTTAAATAAATAGCATTTCTAGGAATAGATAATTGATTTAAACTGCCAAGTTCATTCTGAAATCGATACCAAGTTTGTTCTATATCTTGTGGAATAGGCTCATCCCATCTAATGTGTAGGGACCATAATTTCTGTATTATTAATTTTGCAATAACTATTGAAGGGCTCAATAACCCTAAAGGATCGTAAATTTGAGCAATAATTGAAAGAATGTGACGTTTAGTGATTGTGTTTCGATGGGTAAATTGTTTAATTGTATATTTTAGAATGTCATTTTTATTGTCCCATTGGATTCCCAAAGTTTTACAACTTTCTTTATCACCTATATCTAAAATTGCATTTGAGATATTGTTATCTTTGAAGCCACAAACTACTTGAAAATTATTAGAAATCCACTTTCTTAAACAATTTATCAACTGGGCAGTTTACACCTAAGAGTATATTTAAGTCTGTGGGTAGTCTATATTTTAGCCGGTACGTGTCGAACTTAGTGCAATTGATCAGGACATGTTTCACTGTTAAGTGTTCTTGACATGAATCACATATAGGAGCATTGTCATTATTGAAAAGATAAGTGTGCGTAAATTTGCAATGCCCTATTCTAAGTCTAGTAATAGTCACTTATGCTCTGCGTGATATTTTTGGATGCTTCCACAGTGTCACTGTTGATTTAAATTCGCGAAGTTTGTCTTGCGATCGCTGCCAGTCTTGTTGCCAGTGGTTGTGAACTTTTTCCCGAATAAGTGTTCTCACGTCACTCACCACGCACTTTGTTATGAGTTCAGCATTAACGTTTACGATTGCGTTACGCGCATATAGGTCCGCTTTTTCTTTGCCTCTGATGCCAATGTGAGCAGGAATCCAAATGAAATCGACAGATAGCATAGAGTTCTGCCGTAAATATGCTTGTGTGAGGGGAGAATTTTATGCTGTAAGATTCAGTTGCGGTCACTACTGCAGCACCCATTCCTGCCTCCGATTTCGAAGCATCCGTGTAGACTATGTTGAGGTCAATGTAGTTATGCAGTGTCCTGTTGAGTTCTGCAAAGATTTCATGGCGATTTGTATCCCTATCAAACCCGGTCAAGTTAGTATGGCAGCGAGGGGTAGAGATTGTCCACGGAGTTGGATGTTCAACAGTGGATGGAAACATTGTTGGGAGCTCTAGGTTAAATTTCTGAAGAAGATCTCTAACTCTGGTATAGAATGGCTTTGATAGATGCGGTTTTTTATCAAAAAGATCTCTATATATGTTGTTGAATGTCTTATTGTAAACAGGTTTTCCAGCATTAGTGGATATAGCAGCCGCGTAATTCAAGCTCAATATAGAGCGTCTGTAGTTTAATGGTGGTTCACCAAGAAGACTTCGAATGCTGGTATTAGGGGATGTTGTAAACGAGCCTGAAGCTGTTTTTAATGCTGTATTATGGATAACATCGAGTTTGCGAAGTACAGTTTTTCTGGAAGATGCGTAAGCTATGGAGCCGTAGTCTATTTTAGACCTAATCAGCGTTTTATACATAAGTAGTAGCGTTGTTTGGTCAGATCCCCAATTTATATTTCCTAGACTTTCATTATATTAAGCCGCTTCATACATGTTTGGACTAACTTCTCTATGTGATCTTTCCAGGTAAGCTTATGGTCAAAGATCATTCCTAGAAATTTAGCTGATGATTTAAAGTTGATATTTTGGTTATGAAGTTTCAATTTTGGGATAATATATGAACGATTTCTGCTGAATACCACACCTGTTGTTTTGGTAACAGAAAACCTGAAGCCGGATTGACGTGACCATAGTTCCAAATTTGTGATGAATTGTTGAATAAATAGAGATATTGTATTTATACTTTTTCCTTTTATGTAAACTACTAGGTTATCTGCGAAGACTCTTGCTTTCAATGGTTTTTTCAGATTATTGAGTATGTTGTTGATGGCAATCAGAAATAAAGTAGGGCTGATAACTGAGCGTTGTGGGGTTCCATTTGCTTGGCGGTAAGCATCAGATAGTACGTCGTCAACCCGAACCTTGAATGTTCTGTTGGCAAGGAAGTTGTTGATGAAAGCTAGGCAATTTCCTGTGATATTCCATCTTCGTAGTTGCATCAGAATGTTTGGAGTCCAACAGGTATCAAAAGCTTTTGAGATATCGAAGAAAATGGCTACGCATACCTGTTTGGTGGCAAAAGCCTCGTTGATCTCACTTTCCAAATCCACAATATTGTCAAGAGTTCAGCAGTTTGGTCTAAAACCAGTTTGTTCGTTGATTAGGAGGTTAGAAGTTTCGAGATGCCACATGAGTCTTTGGTTGACAATTTTCTCTAGCAGTTTTCCCATTGTGCATGTTAATGATATAGGTCTGTACGAGTTGGTTTCTTGTTTGGGCTTTTTAGATTTCAAAAATGGTAGAATAATAGCTTCAGACCATAATGAAGGGAATACTTTATCTTCCCATGTCTTGTTGAAAAGCTTCAGTAGATGCCGTTTTGCTGAAGGTGGTAGATATTTGAGGAATATGACTGGAATATTGTCTGGACCTGGGCTCGAGTTTTTCATTTTTTCTAAGGAGCTGTCAAGTTCTTCTATAGTAATAGGAAGGTTTAAAGGGTTATCCAGTGTATCTTCAAAACTGATGGGAGTTTGTTCGATTTGAGCCTTGTTATTGAGAAAGTCTCGTGTGAAATTTGAGGTTGACGATTGTTCTTGGTAGGATTGGCCCAAAATATTGGCTATATCTATTGTGGATGAGTAGTACCGGTCATTGTGTTTAATGCTACGGATAGTGCTTTTTGAACTATGTCCATTCATTTTTCTTATTTTGGTCCAGACTTGATTTATTGGAGTGGAGGAGTTTATTCCAGAAACATATTCCTGCCAAGATTTTTTCTTGGATTGTTTGATCACAAGTTGTGCCTTTGCTTTGTATTTTTTCAACTCTACGCGATTTTGGAGAGTTTTATGTTTCCTATACTTGTTCAACGCTGCTTTTGCTTCCCTGATAGCTTTTTCGCAATCTTGATTCCACCAGGGGGCCTTTTATATCTTTTGTTTGGCCAATGTGCTGGCTGGCACTATCCAAGATGATTTTATTGAAGTTCAATACACATTTCTGGACATCGTTGGTATTATCGCAGCTATCCATGTTTAGCTCAATCCGGTTACTGAAGGATGTCCAATCTGCAGAATTTATTCTCCATTTAGGTGAGTATTTTGGTGAACATTTTCCTGGAGAGGTGCGATTTTCGATAATAATTGGAAAGTGATCGCTTCCATAGGAGTACGAGAGAGCCTCCCATGATAGATTGGCAGAAAGTGCTGGGTCGCAGAGACTTAAATCGATAGCAGAAGTTTCTCCGGTGGATATGTTGAACCTAGTATGGCTTCCATCATTCAGAAAATTCAGTGGAATGTCGGCAATGAGTTTTTCTAGTATGTGACCTCTTGAGTTTGTCGATTTACTGCTCCAGGTTATGTTATGTGCATTAAAATCTCCAATAATGATTTTTGGACTTGGTATCTGATTTAGTAAGTTTTCTAAGTCTTTGTATTCTATTGTGGAGTCGGGAGCAATGTATATATTACAGATGTAAGAGGTTTTATGGCTGGTGAGTTTTACTACAAGGGCTTCGATATCTGAGTTTACATGGAAGTGATCTGCTTGTAAAGATTTGCTTATTAAAGTTACCACTCCTCCACTAGCACGTTTGGTATTATTACGAGTTCTGGAGAAGAATTGAAATTGACTGTTTGAATAGCTGCTATCTGGTTTAAGATTGGATTCTTGAAGGCATATGATGTCCGGGGAGTATTCTTTAATAATAACTTGTAGCATACCAAGTCGATGGTAGAAACCATCTATGTTCCATTGAAGAATTGAGTTGAATTTTGGACTAATTTGAGAGGGTTATGTGCGACAAATCAGTTGTTAGTAGATGAATCAGATTCAGAGTCAATTAAGTCTTGGCCAAGATGAGTAAATATCTTTTTTTTAAGTTTGGTGATTCTCGTTTTTGTTGTCTTGTCATTTATGTAGGGATATACTTCGGATAACATAGTAGTAAAGGCAAGGAGGTCAGAAGTGAAATCTAGAGCTATATTTACAGGTTGGAGTGAGCCGGTTACATTATCTAGTAGTACAGTTAATTGGTCGTAGTCCAGAATGAAAGATGGCGAATGATTTTCGATGAACTCCTTGCAGGGTATTGTTGATTGTTTCTTGCTCGATTTATTCTTTTTTAGTATTGGTTTTGGCTTAGGGAATAATTTTTCGGGCGTTATGTTATTGTCGCTATCGGGTGTGGGGGTGTCTTCCATAGGCCTTTTGTTTGTGATTTTGGGAATATCTGTTGCATCCGTTTCTGCTTCCATATTTGTTGAAGTTGCGGGCGTCTCTTGATTAAGTGAAGAGTCTTCTGTTGTTGGATAAGAAGTCAATTTTTGTGGATTGATGTTATTTGTTGACGAAGATGGTGGAAGAGTTTGGATTTGGGTTGTAAGAAGAGTTTGGGAAGTCGAGAGCGGTTGAATATTTGATGTTGAACTATATGTATTAGGTTCTGATTGGCTGGAGTTATTGATACATTGTGAGGCTATATGACCATCAGCTTTGCATTTGTAGTATGTTAGTCCATCTTTTTGGAGGAATACTCGGTAGCTGGTTTGTTCGAATTCAATCAGTATGGAGTCTGGAAGCTGTTGCGTATAGGGGCTTACGTAAATCTGTCTTCTGAAGCTTATGATGTGACTATACTCAGGTAATGTTGCACCGATTTTTAGAAACGTCATGGGAGAAACTGGATTTAGACCTAATTTTAATATTTCATCTGTTAGCAGTTGATGAGGGATGGTTGGACTTACATTGGAAAGTATGATTCTATCAGCCGGAGTTATGAGTCGACGAGCTACTAGTTTTTCGCCGTTGACGGTTATGGAGCCATAATTGTTCATGAAGTTGTCAACCACTGATTTGTTTGCCAAGTACATACAGACACGATTGTTCGAAAGCCTTGATGAAAAAATAATATTTTTTGGTTGAATGATTGATCCTAATGGGATAAGGTAGTCCTGTGATTTGGCATTGTTGATAGCGGAAAAAACGATTGCTTGTTGTTTTCTTGGAAAAACAGCTTGGTTAACTGCTGATGAATAGCTTTTGATGACTGTTGTAGGAGTGTCTGACTGTGTATTATTGATTGAAGACATCATTGATATTTGATTTCAGTTTCTGAAACTACTTCTCACTGGACAAAACTGTGTTAATGGTCCGCCACTGGTGAAAACCAGATTCTTTTACTATTCACAACACCGTAAAAACTGGTATATATTTAATTGCCCATCTAGACGACCGGTAAACAATCGATGTTTACTCGTTGACAGCCCAAATAGGAATCTGCATAATTTTTGTAATTCTATTAAATCGTTAGAACCGGTCAACAAATCGTCCACGTACATGTCCTTTAGTATTGTTTCACAGGCTTTGGGGTATTGATTCATATTGTGTTCCGCTAGCGTCTTAATACACTTGATAGCCAGATATGGAGCGGATCGAGTTCCATATGTAACTGTATTCAAGTGATAAATGCAAAAGTTACTTTTGGGGTTATCACGCCATAGTATCTGTTGTAAAGGTCTATGCTCTCGATCTATGAGAATTTGACGATACATTTTTGATATGTCAGCGGAAACCACGAATTTATATGTTCTGAATCGTAAAAGAATGTTTATAATGTCATTCTGAACTTTAGGGCCGATATATTGTAGATCGTTAAGCGACCACCCTGTAGACGTCTTACAGCTTCCATCAAAAACTACGCGTAAACGAGTTGTCGTACTTATTTCTTTTAAAATACCATGATGTGGTAAAAAGTATTTAATTACATCGGGTTCAATAGTTAATTTAGTCATAAGACCTAAAGTTTCATATTCTTGAATAAAATCGGTGTATAATTGTTTAAATTGAACATCCGCGAATCGTTTTTCTAATGTCTTAAATCTTCTAATTGCTTCGGGTTTAGACCTGCCCAATAGTTCTGGGGATTGTTTTAACGGGAATTTTACTACAAACTGACCGTTTTCTATGCGGAAAGTATTTTCGTTAAATAAAGACTCACACACAATATCGTCTTGAGAAAAAAATTGATTACTACCTTTTATTTCTTCAATTTCCCAGAATTTCTTTAACTGGTCATCTTCAGGAATATGACTTGAAAGGTTACACATGATTGTTTTATTATTATCAATTGGAAGCGCACCTGTTACTATCCATCCAAATACAGTGTTAACTAACATATTATTTCCCAATTTTATTTTTTCGTTTAATAACAAATCCCAAAATATATTGGCGCCCAACAATAAATCGACTTCTTGTGGACATCCAAAACTGGGATCAGATAATTGAACATGTTCCGGTATCTTTAATGTACTAGGATTAAAATAAGCAAATGGAATATTACCAGTTATTACGGGAACGACTAAACATGAAATTGTATATTCATGATCATTAACGCAAGAATAAAGAGAAATAGAACATTTTTTATTTATATAAGATACAGATTTACCTATTCCAGAAATTGGAACATTGGTAGGTAACAATGGTATATTTAGTAAACTACATAGCCTTTCAGTTATTATATTGGATTGAGCTCCACAATCCAGCAGTGCTCTTATTTGATGAAAATTGCCTTGGTTGTCTTTAATTTGACATGAGACGGTAGATAACAGTGAATTGGTGAAAGTTTCCGCTTTTAAAATCGTGTTTGAATTATTGTGGTTTACAACTACATTCATCGAAGTTGTTGGTTCATTAGAAGGATTATTTGCCGGGGGTACTACATTATATTGTTTGTGAAGCAGTGTATTGTGCTTCCTTTTGCATATTGTACATTTGCCGTGTTTACAATTTTGTTTATCATGACCTGCAAGTAAACAATTTTCGCATAAGTGCAAATTTTTAATTTTATGAATTCTTGTATCAACATTTAAAGCTAAAAACTGAGGACACTTATAAATTGTATGAGCTTGTTTACAATAATTACAGGACAATGATTTATTTGTTGATAAAAGCATATGTACTGGATTGTTCTTATTCTTACTTAAATT
This sequence comes from Diorhabda sublineata, assembly GCF_026230105.1. Taxonomy (NCBI): domain Eukaryota; kingdom Metazoa; phylum Arthropoda; class Insecta; order Coleoptera; family Chrysomelidae; genus Diorhabda; species Diorhabda sublineata. Next base: position 13,852,613 of record NC_079476.1, read on the forward strand.
GCCTATGGATTTAGTTGATTGTTGAAACTCGTCCAAACATTGTAAAATGTCAGATTTGTCTTTCAAGAAATTCATAAATTTTCGTCCAAAGTTGGTAATTCAGAATGATATTTCATTTCTTTCCAGTCACGAATCGTATTTTTGTCCAATTTATTGGACACAATATAAATAATAAAGGAGTCGTATAAAATATCTCTAGTTAACTCTAAGCCTTCTAGCGATGTTAAATGTTTAGAAATTTCATCTAATAACTTACGGAATTGTATATAATTTTCTCTAACAATATTTTGCACACTTAGAATAGACTTGAAATGGCTATCGATTAAGAATTGTTTTTTATCAAATCTTTCACCTAAAAGGTTCCAAGCTCTTTCAAATTGTTTGTCTGTACTGCCTAAACCTTCAATAAATCGAGAAGCGTACCCTTCTAGAGACGCCTTTAAAAACTGAAATTTCTGATTCTCATTCAAATTTGTATTGTCACATATGATTTAAAATTGGTTTTAAATTGAAGCCAATGATGAAACTCTCCATCAAAGCTAGGTAATTTTAACTTTGGTAATAAAACATTCTGAAGAGGATCAAAATTATTCGACGAAATGTTGTTAACTGAATTTGAATTTTGTTCAATGCTTGTATCTAGACGTGGTTGTAAAGTTTGTATAAATTGTTTCAAAAAATCAAAAGCAGCATAATATCTATCTTGAAATGTATCGCGTTCATTGAATTGTTCATCTAAGTCATCCTCTTTACATTCAGACTCTATAATCGATTGGATTTTGTCAAATTCATCTAATAAATTTAAGTGATTGTCGAATCGCATGCACCTTAATTGTGAAGAAATAGCTACTTCAATTGCTTAACATTGATTGTACCTTCTTACTAGGCTTAAAATTGTAAGTAAAGTAGTAATTTGTACCTTTTAAAATAATTGCATGTGATTTTTATAAATCAAACTAATGAAATTGTATTATAAATTGCCTAGACTGAATAGAAAATAAATTGTATTATTATAAACTGTTCAATTGAAAATTGTAAGAAAAATACATCGCATATCTTGTTGCCATGTAAAATACCGCTAAAATTGTCTTAAACACATTTAAATTGTAATTTTTATTGAAATAATTGAATCAATTTTCAATAGTTTATTGAATGTTCTTTTTATTGCAACTAAAAAACCTCGAAAGTTTGTTATTATTGACAACTTTTATATTTGTAGAAAATATATAAATCTAGGATCTTTAGGAATGACTGGCAAAGATGAAAGATTCTTTGTCAATTATCAAAAAGGAAAAGAAATTTGTAGGCTTCATCAATATGGTAGATTGGTTCAAGACATTGCTAAATTTTTGAAACCACCTAACCCAGAAACTTTAACAGGGATTCGTTTAGAAAAACATCAGGAACAATTGTCGCCAAGAAAACTAGTGATCTTATGACTATGAAGCACCATAGTGGATGGTAATCCAACGTAACTGCTGGAAATCTCTAAACATAGTGTAAAAGCTGTAGAATCCTCTCCTGTATATTTCTAAAGTCAACCACGTCCATTTTGTTGAACTACACTTGTAGCACCAGAAAAGAATTGTCCGTCTGATACGCATTAAATTCAAAATTTTGTATTAACTAAGGAACATAAAATGGTTAACAACCGTCTGCAGACAGGTCAAAACTATATTAACTTACCATTTTTAATTAAAAAAATAAAGACTAACTGCGTTTTTCTGTGGTTATCGGAGAAGTGTATAACACGTGTTGAAAATTCGGATTTCACACTCGTTTGCTTACTCACCTACGGCTCGTGGCTCAATTCTGCAAACTCGTGAGAAATCTTCTATTTTCAACATTTGTTATATGATACTTAAATGCTCGACTACCAAAATATTGTTTTTATTCATTCAAGTCGTTAGTAAAATTAAATTAAGTGACTTGTAACTTTCAATTAAAATCTTCCAGATTCGCGGATTCGTTCATAGTACTTTGGGTAGATGTTTCGGCAGGCGTCAATAATAAAGCAGACTGAAAATTTTTATATAGAATGCTCAATTAAGTTGTATGTAGTTGCATACTTATCACCCGATATTTTATTTTGAATAGGAGATTCTCTGAATACTAATTTTGTTCTTACTATGATTAGAATTATTTTAATAATACAGAATCATCGATAGTTAATTTTAATGTCTTATTGAAAAGAAAGAACGTTTTATATGGTGTCATAATTAATAAACATGATTTGGATTCTATATCAAAATATATTCAAGACTATCTTCAAGGGATAATCCTTACTGTTTGGCTTTAATTCTTCCATAAATTTGAATCAATTTTCTCTTAATTCGTAAGATTGTAACTCTTTAAAAGCCATGAAGTTGAATATTTGATTTCAAATAATCAATTGATTACAGTGAAGAAGTGAAGTGAAAAAATAATTCTATAACTATTTCTCAAATAATTTGTTTGCTTAAGTTTTTAATACTTTTCGATCATTTCTGCTAAATGCTGTATTTTTATAAAAAAATGTCACTTTGACCCCTTTGGTTCAAAATTTGTTTTATACAAATACAATTTTGTATCATCGTGTAAACTTTATTTAAATAGACAACAAAATGAAAAATTGTCAAGGGGGCTGTATAAAGACGTTTGTTTAAATTATCCAGAGATAAATTTGGTCTACCTGCTTCAAATATTTTGTTACACTCATAACTGCAACGATAGTCAAAATCCCTTTTTTAACCTTCTTTCTTTAAGGAGTTTCATACTCATTACCACTTATCCCAGCTTGCTTTCTTTTTTGCTTCTCCCATCCATCCTTTTTGTTTCGTTTTCTGGTTTTTTTTTGGGTAACAGTTACATCAGATGAATAGTTAGTCACTACCCTCATCTGTTTCATAGGGCTCGGGATCGCTATTATCTGACTCTAAGTTGTAGCTTATTCCCTCAAAAATGTTTTAGGTTAGGTTTTTCAGCTTGAAAATACGAAAGAACGATATTTACCAATAATATTTAAATAACAATGAATTCACATAACGCAAGTCTCTTTCTTGTAGTCATGTTTGTAATTTGTAAACAGTTCAAATACTAAAAATCAATACTCAAACACTTCAAAGAACACAACATACAAGTAGCGTAATACATAGAACACTGTACTAATTACTTAGAATATTAAAATAATGTTAAAAATATTTGTCGCGGCAAAAAGATCTAACAATAAGTGTTTTTGGATCGTTTTGTCACCAACCAAATACTTAGAATATTAAAATAATGTTAAAAATATTTGTCGCGGCAAAAAGATCTAACAATAAGTGTTCTTGGATCATTTTGTCACTAACCAAATGCGCGGATACGTTAACCTACTTTTTTTAAACAAAAGATGGCGATAAACGTTAGAAAATCACTTAGTTTTGCTAACAAGTCATTTTAAGTTTTAATTGTTCTCACCCCTTCAAATGTTGATTCAATGTGCACCTGGAAAAATGGTATGCTTTTGAGACTTTTCATATTATTCACTAAAAGGAGGATTTTAAGGATGTAATAGCTACCCGGTATGTAGGAATAAGATAAATCTAACAATTCACGCAATAAAAAACTGAAATCGAATTTCAACTATAAAACTATCAACAATGTAATTTCAACACATACATATATTATGTAGTGGACATAAATCTTTTAGTTTATATAATACTACTCATTGATTCTAAGTATAGATGTATCGGTACTAAATATAGTTTGATTTCTGATATATTTAGATTATCTACACTAAAATTAGGAATAGTTTTATAAACTGAAGTGACATGAGATATAAACTGAATTTTTCAAAATATTGTTCGATATTTGTGAGGGTGGCGTTTATACATGCGGTTGTATTCAGGAGTTAATGGCTTTTTATCACAGACTATGGTACATTGAATTGTATTTTAATTTCAAATATCTCAACAACCTAATAGATGATAAAGGATATGGTATTTTACAGGTTTGATTTATTTTATCTATGGGTCAAAGTGTTCGAGTATCCATTTGCCTTAAACTCGGAAATCATTAGAACGACTTTGAGAATCGGATGAAGGTTGCGAGAAATCGAAAAACAAGAAGACATCTGTAGGTCTACTAAGAAACTAAAAATAGTTGTTCGCGGAAAAGGAACTACGAGTCAAGGATTGCTTTAGCATTCCAATTGTGCAGAAACATTGACGTGGTCAATGATTGTCAACACCGGAAGAAGCTATATTTGTGTTTAAAATGCCAGTACCTTACATGTGTGATATCTAAAAGTCCTATATAAATAAACACGTTTCTCGGTTGCCGCATAATATAACAAAAGACAATCAAAGCCATGTTTATAGGAAGATTGACTAGAGAATGTGATAAATCGAAATAAATGAAGACTTGTTATGAAGTAGACTAAGTTCCACCCTGGATTAGAACACAATGGAGATAAATAGATGGTTATTTAATACGAATATGATATTTTTTATTGGTCATTCGATAATTCTTTCCTTATTAACCTTTAGCCGAGCGCTACTGCATCATTAGAAAATTTCGACTGACTTTTTGTGTTCAAGTTATAGTAATGCTATTCATCCCAGTTTATATTGAAGTGAAAGCTGGCAACTGCCATCCGTAACGCCAAGTGGCATTTTTACTACAAACCTGTCTCAATATTGAACAATTGTATACTAAGACAGATTTAAAAACATCCCCATTGATGTGAAATCATTTGTTATCTGAAAAGAACTTTTGAGGACATCTTCAGATGAAGTTTCCATTCAAAGGTTATTGTAAGCAGTGCAAATTGAGAAAATCAAACATAATAAAATCGTTTGAAAAGTGTTCAGCATTTGTATGTGGGAAATATTCTAAAATAATATGCGAAGATTGTTTGAATGTCATGGAAGGTGTAATAAAAATATGATCTTATTTTAAATATATTCATTTAATTTTTTTGTTAATTTATATTTTTATATACCTATGAACAATCTTATAGTAATAGCAAATAAAATCATTATAAAAGTGAATTGGGAAATGAAAGAGAACAAAAGTTGTAAGCCGTCCAGAATACGACTAGCGCTGGGTAATGTGGCAAAAGTCTAAGCACCTGTTGATATTACAAAAGTCTAAGCACCTGGCGGAACGTTAACAAAATGTTTATAGTTCTTCCAATCAATAAAAACCTTTGCCGATAATTTTGTTTGATCTACCATAGGCGTAGACACCTCGTTTTATAAATTTATCATTCTTATGAATACTTTTGAAAATATGTATACCTTATGTGAGAAAGTATTCGTTAAAAGGTAATCGAATGATTATAAAATAGACAGATGCATTTAATTGTAGTCCTACTTGGATCTTGGAAAATCATTATTATACCTCGTTTTTTCTGGAAAACGGAATTTCAAAGAAAAACAATAAAGGAAAATATATTCTTTGGAAATAAAACAAAAGAAAAAAAAACATTTCAATTCCAAAGTATCTTAATCACATCAAGCCACGCCAATGCTTATCGGAGACTGTTTCTGGCACAAATATTTCGAAGAAATTGTGTACACATGCCTTCCGACAGCTTCGGCCATTAGAAATGCATTTATGTTTACGATTATATGTAAATAGTGGAGATGATAAGTCCACGTGGACTGACGGTTTGTAAGATGTTTGCCAAATTTTATACGGGGAGTAAACATAATTTTTCTGTCTTCTGCGAACTATAACATCTATCTGCAATATATATTACTTAACTCGGTATTTATTGACTGATCATGACCGGTTGATGACATAATGTTATAATTAAAGGTGGGACTATATGAAATATAATACAGATTTTGAAATAAAATAAATGCGACCTTAACCTTTTACCGGAAAGGTGGTATCTGGCAAACTACTACGCGAAAAGATTTGAAACTTATTCATAAACCTATACGTCTAGCGCCCCGCCACTCCATGTAATCCTCAAATGATTGGGCGGTTTTATTATATCTCACTCTCGAATTTATAATGGCATTTAGATAGACAATGGAAACTAAGATCACTGTATCCCGGTCTGCAAGACACCAGCTTTCTATTAGAGTTTTTTTGCATTATAAATAATGGCTGGTCCGTCAAGAAGGCATAGAGATATTACAGATAGAGTAGGCATGCTATAGGCTCCCATACAAGTGGGAGCGCCTGGCCGATAGAAAGAGAGAGAGAATAATTTATGTATTGCTGTCTCTGTCTAATGGCGCATGCGCGTTGATTAGATTTCGTGTACGCACTTTACCGTTGCCCGTTGAATCAGAGACACGCATGTGCAGTACGCAACAAAAGAAAGAGATAGAAATACATAAATGATTCTCTTTCTCTTTTCATTCGCGAGACGCTCTCACTTGTAGGCATACCTACTCTATGGTAATATCTCTATGCAAGAAGGGCGTGTTATGGTTTTATGAAGCCGAAGATGACGCAAATGATATAAACGAAATACTATGAAAATAACTAGTTACAATTCGAACATGAAAGTGCCTCCAGAGTTTCAGAAAACGAGGAAGAGGGACCTGCTAGTGGAAAAAGGGCCTCGAAAACTATGGAAAAGGCAAATGAGGAATGTCTAGAAAAGAGCACTGTTAGCACAGTTTGGAAGAAGCCTGCTACACACCTGTACGGTAGAAATAGGCTTAGAATATGCCGCTATATAAAACATAATATTATAATGAAAAATCCTATTTTCAAAGGTAAAGCACGTGATCTTGGCTAATAAGCTTTTAGTTTGAAATTTGTTATTTTCTGAGGAATTTTTGCTTGAAATATTACTTTGTCAAACCACAAACTCATTCAAATAAGCATTGGGTATGAAAAGATACGAATAATATAAGATAATGTGATTTGGTAGAACTAAAAACTTTTTTACTATTTACAAATTTACTCAGCCAAAAGTGATTTTCTCTTCTTTTATCAGCTTTGAGCTTGACAATCTCGATGTTATATGTCCTCGCAAGCAATAAGATTCCGCAGCTGCAATTTAATTAATTTTCAATAAATTTAAATTGTTAAAATGGATTGATGCAGTCGGCGACAAAAGACGAGATACTAGTTAGTTTTAGAGGTGGTTGTAATTATTTTCTTAGTACCAAACAATAGTAGTCTCTCAAACGCCACTTATCCGATGGTGTAATAAAAGTCCCACCTCTCCGATTGAGGGTTAAATAGGCAACAGAACTGTTTTCAATCACATTGTTGAAGCCACTCATATTTGGTCAATAGAGCAGCTCCAATTTCTGCTTTTGACATGGTTCTAATGGCCTCTTGTTTCATTTCAATATCAGTTCTTTTTTCTTCGACTTTTTATTTTATTCTTTCGTAACTAAAAATATTAAAAAATTTTTCATTGAATCTTGGAAGAATACAAATACATACCAATCAATAGCATGGTGTAAAAGCGACTTTTCAAAATTTTGTTGCATTGGTATAAAAACTGTAATGTACTAGGAATTGAACATATCACAAGTAAAACGGGGTTTTTGTGTTTATTAAATCTATTCAGTCATTTAGAGTTACAATTGTTTTATTTTTATGGATACGACAGAAAATACAAAAATTACTCAACTGACGCTCATCTTTAAACAGCATATCAGCATAGATCAGTTTAAAACTTTAAGAAGACGATTACGCCCTCTAAAAATATTTTTCATCGTTTTCTTTTGGACAATTTAGAGCAAAAAGTCTCTAAGACTAATAGTTTTCAGGATTCAGTAGTATTATCATTTGGTCTTCTATAATACTGTTGATCCTCTAAGCTGGATCCCAAACACCCACAACTGTAGTAGTAGTAGTAAAAAAGGTTTTCAGTACAGCTAATGAATTGATTGTTGATTTGAATCACGTTAGAACTCGCCATCAAAGTTTTAATTATGTCTAGTGTATATGTAAGAAAGAAATTATCTGATCGAGAACGTGAACTAAGTTTTTTCACAAGTTCGTAAATGATAAATTATTTTAGATTTATATTCGGTTATTCATATCAATTTGAGACTTCTCTGTTTTTTAATCAATCAACATCTCAATATTTTTCTACACTACCCGCGTAATGTCTCATTGCGATAGTACCAGCGTTAGATATGTAGATACGAGAATTTTTATTAATTAGAGCGATAGACAAGTTTATATGATTTTAGTTGTTATTATTCAACATACTGCATCACATTTCTGACAAAATTTCACTACATTTTGTATAAAAAACATAATAAATACAGACGGTATACTAAATTTCTTCATAATAGTGGACAAGTTTCCGAACTACTCACATTCACTTGCTTGTTACTGCCCACGGCACTAATCTTCAGTATCTTGATCTTTGTAGATTTAATATACACTTTAGTTAGGAGTTTGATCTTTTTTCTTATCCTCATAGTCACCTTTTGTGTATAAATGAATTTAACCATTTGATGTTTGACCATTTTCAAGACAAGGGAAAAGTCTCTGCTGGATTCATACTGTATATTTTGTGAATCAACTCTTGCAGTGTTTGGTAAATGTAACTGTCGATTGTTTCCAATTTCGGCTAGCCTCATTTATTTTATCATCATGGTACATAGTAGAAATCTATTCCAAAAATATATTTCTCTTTTGAATACAAAACTATAAGTGCAATTATGTCGTTATTGTTTTATTTTTTTAAAGAACCGATCCACTGCAAGTAGAATACTAGTAAACTAGCTGTTCTGCATTTTCCATTATTTACGAAAGCGAAACCATCAATTACCGGGGATAATCGAATGTCTACTGTTTTTTCAAAATAAAAATTGATACAATTACCAGAAAAGTGATTGAAGTAGGAAGTTATATCAACAGAAGAAGAGGAACATCAAGAGCTAAGATAAATAAGACCTCTGAAGAATGATATGAAAAGTTGTATGTACGTATGTATTAGTATGCTATGTACACTGTGACCCAAAAGATCTATTTTATCCCCTTCTCTTGATGTGACATTGAGGATAGTCAGATTTTACAGCTGATTAATCCCATCTTTATAGAAAGTTCAAAATGTGGGATGGCTGTAGTTGCCAGAAATTTTCGTCTTCTATTTCAGGTGTCTCTTGTTGGTATTCGTAGGTTGCTATTGCCTATATTGATACATTCAGTAGATCTTCTCTGGTTATAGTTTCACGAGAGTGTATTTGACTGTCTCAACTCTTGTAAATTGTCATAGTAACTGTCTAGTTACTACTCTACTACTACTATTCTAGTTTCTTTTCCACTGCTTTCTCCATTGTTCAGTAGCTGATTCCATAACAAAAAGTTTTAAGTTACGTGAAAGTTTTGTTTGCTCCTACTTTAGAAAGGCTGTCAGTTGCAAGAAAATTTATGGAAGTAAAAAGGTATGTCAACAGAAGGAGAGGTACAACGATAAGTAAGGAATATAAGACCTCGTAAGAGAGGCAATACATTAAAATAATTAGCAAGAAACAAAAAATCGTGGAAGCATTGTGTACAAGTCAGTAGCAACATTCTTAAAGATCTCACTAGTTTGGTTATTCTGGAATAGACTAAAATAATAATACGAGTACTTTTTTTTTGTATATTCATACCAATTAATAAAACGGATATAAATGCATAAGAAGTAGTTGATAATGCGCTATTATTGTTTTAAGCTGTCTATCGGGCACTTGAAGTTGAACATCTACCTATCTTCACTCATAACAAGATTTATTATTGTAGATAACACACCCCCATATTGCATTATGCTAAAAATAATCTTGATCTTGATAAATATCAAAATATCAATGGATGTTTTCCATGCCAAAGTACCATATGTTCCATACATATTTTATAATAGTGAATTTTCGTAGTCCGGCTATAAAAACCTGTTTATTTATCTTATCGTTTATATATGTATGCTAGGGGTGATAACGATACTTCGGTTATATAATCAGATTTTCATTATTTAGCATTTCAATCTTTCGTTTTACTTGCTAAAAATAATTAAAATAATTAAGTGGTGATTTGAATGCCGTTGAAGTGGTTAGTAAATAAGATGATAAAAGTGAATTAGATGTTAGCATCGAAATAGATTACTCAGACTAATAGAAACAATAATCACTTTCATTTGAAATATTGACATATTAAATGGCATAACAAGATGAAAAATTTTTCTTACTTAGAGAAACTGTAACTATATTTTAATATAAGCTTCTTATTTCATTTTTGTTTGAGAAATGATCGGACGCCCCAATTTTGTCTTATTGAGACATTATACATAAATTGTGTATAGCGGGGTACCCAATCCAGTTGAGTTGCAATACTGTCATTTGGATTGCTCTTTTTCAAATATCTGAAAAGTGGTATATAAATACCAAATAACAAACAAGTAATCAGATAAATTTAATGTTTATTCGTGCTTTCAATTCCTTCACATTTGCCGCTTTGATTTTGAAAACTTTCTTCTCAACTATTGTCAATGAGTCAAGACTCCAATGTCATGTGAAAAGGGTAGGCGCATCATATTGTTGAAACCAGATGCTCTATAAGAAAAATTAGCTTGGGTAAGATTAAGAAACAAATTAGCTAATCGCAACAATGATTCTTATCGCACTTCATTCAAATAAAATTGGTTCTCTAACTATATATTCCTCTATTCAATGTCACTAAAATGTTGTTCGTGTCTAGTTTATCCATAATTTTTTCACATACATACAACTTTTAAAGTTCTATCACGATAATTTCCATCATTTCTGGAGGATTGTATGTTTGCAGGTATATAATTGTTGTGTTCAGGATAGCCAAATAGCAAATACCAGCGACGCTATCAAAAAAGTCCACCAATTGGTACTGGACGATTGTTGGGTTAAGGTTATAGAGATTGAAGAGACCCTTTGGCGTATCAAAAGAACGCGAAGGGTAAAGAGGATTTTAACGGCCTGAAAAGTGATGGCTAACGTTTTGTGGGAGTCATGAGATTGTGTTCATCGACTATTTTTAAAAAGGTAAATCAATAAAAGGTGAGTGTTACGTACCATTGCTTTATAGGGTAAATGAAGAAATTGCAAAGAATGCGATCACATTTGGATAAAATGAAAGTGCTTTCCTTTCAGGACAACTCACCTACTCTCAATTCACTGATCGTTGGCTAAAAATTACGTATTGCACTTCGAATTGGTTGACCATTTTCCTTCTTAACTAGATTTGGCCCCTATCGACTTTTCTCCGCTTCGTAACAGACTTTAATCATACGAGTACGGTATCATATGAATAAAAGGCTTATTTTGAGGAGAAAAATGGTAACTAAACCTTAAATGGAAATAGAAAAAATTGCGAAAATGTATTTAGTTAGAACTGAAAAGAATGTTCCATGGGCATTATTCTATTTTGAAATTGAAGAATGTGCCATCATTGTACCATCAAAAATATGAATTCTTATGTTACAAAACGCTTAGCATATTTACTAAACGCTACTGATTTTTTTTACTTTGATTGTTTATCTCGATAAATGATTATAAACTGAGCTTAAGCCTTACTATAGTCTAGAAATGTAAAGATAAAATTGGTCGGTTAATGTAAGGGTACATAAAATTCAAGTGAGTAATAAATAACGATAAATCAGTATTTAGAACAACGTCGGCCAATTAAGTTCTTTGTGCAACTGGATACATCCGCGACTATTGCTATTAAAGTTAGAATCTCTCTATTAATTACATTCAAACCTTTCCGAGTCACATAAAATTTTAACAGACGATTTGAACATGTGAAAGATTTGTGCCAAAATGGTAACCAAACAGATGGACAATAGATGGAACGTGTTTTATCTTCTTCATATATAATCAATTGTCTTAGCTTATCATAAACAGTTACACTCAACCTAATCGTTTATTAAACATAATCATTGATTAGAAAGTTGATTATTGAGAGGCTCCAATTACTCCCAGAGGAGCTCCAGATATTGCTATGTTATTCAACTAACATCTAAACATATATATTAAATATATATAGAGACAGACATGGGAACTAGTTTTAGTGGGTTTGAGCGGATTATACGTCGAAATTTCAAGAAGTGCAAACGGCAAAGGAGAAGATGGGGTTTTTCCTCGACGATTCCTATATATTATACACAATTCAAGTTTTGATGCATGTATTTAATAATGTTGTTAACGGCATAGCAAGTGTAGGCGCATAATCCTTCAAGAATGAGGTAATTGCAAGGTTATTGGAATCATGGGTGATACGAATTATACGAACTAAGGAAGATTTTGCAAAATAATGAGACAATCTATCAAGTATTTCAGTATGCGTTTATGCTGATGACCATTGCTTTACTAAGAATATTAGCAAAGCATTCATGAAATAGGAAGATATTAAATACTCAAATGTGTGATATAAAATATTTATGTCAAAGTGATTTGTCTTCGTCCGTACTGATTTTACTAGCTTAGAATTTTTATTTTATCCTTGTTACATTAGATATTACCTAGTCTCCAATTATTACATTTTTCCACATATACTTTTTATTATTATAGATAACGCACCCCCTTATTTTATCATACTAAAAATAGAGTGACAATTGCTACATATCACAACATCGACAAACGTTGTTCGTGCCAAAATGCCATATGGTTCAAACATATTTTATAAGTCTGAATTTTCGTAGTCTGGTTATAATAACCTGTTTATTTATCTTATCGTTTATAGATGGATGTCGAGGATGATAATGGCACTCCAGTTCCTAGTATGTAGCATTTAAATCTTTCGTTTACTGTTAAAAATAACAAGATAGTTAAGAGATAAATAATTGCCCCTAAAGTGGTTAAAAAATTTTATTATTGTGATTCTATGATTGGAGTAAATTAAATGTTTCAATTGAAAGAGGTTATTTTAACTCAAATAGACCAGAACCACAAATGTTAATATAAGGATTAGTATCGTATTAAATGTAGGTATATTTGTGGGTATAACCCGATAAAAAACTTCTTTGGTCTAAATGAATCGCTATTTATTTGTGTCATTCCTCTAACTTATCATTATTTCTATTACTTATATTAAGGTATTACTCAAAAGCTTTCGAAGGTTACTTAAGCTTCTGCATATTTGTTACATGTAACTGTATATTTTTTCTCCAATTTATGCCAATGAGTATTTTTCCCATTAAATATCCTGCTGTTCTGGTCATCCACATAGTTTGTTCAAGTTTCAGAATCTCCACAGCCTTAAATATTTATGCCTAAATATTAAAATTTCACTTGCACCTCGATAATTTGGCCTTCAAGTTCCTCACTTTTTCATATTGTCATGTGAGTTAAGTGATTTGCCATAATTGAAACTGATGATCGTCATCCTTCTCAGCTTCAATTAGAATATAGAATATTTCGCCTATTTTTCATTCTTGTACAATTCTTATTGCTTCGTCCATAATAAAATTAGAAATCCATTTGACAATTATAGATATTTTTATAAGATTATGTAGGATTTGTCCGTTGTAAAGCATATATCCAACGACACCTGTCCCAAATTCATTTTTAAACATATCGAGCATGTGGTGTTGATCCATGAAAGCTGTAGATTATGTGAAAACATGTGGTCTGGCATTGTCTTGCTGAAAATAGGGTCTTATATGGTGTGAAGGTATGTAATGACATACGGTTTCACTACTTCCTTTCTCTAGCATCGGGTTGTCTTATGATAACTTCTTATTTTTTACCATATCCTATAGCATCTACACTATAGTTGCGTTCGGTAATGTTATTCGCGGAACAAAGCGAGCAGAGAGCGATTTGTATCACATAATCATAAGTTGTACAGATTGATTGTGGTAAGTCATCTGGTCAGAACAGAGAGAACCAATTCATACCGAAACTGGCTATCAATTCGAAACATGTGGAGGTGGTATTTTTTTTAGTCAGTTTATGCATTACTAATATCTATTTCATATATACAAAACACATAAGTACAAACAACTGTCGAATAAAATTGCTAATTGATAAGCATTGGAACGTCGAAAGTCAAAACAAATCTAAGAACTCTTTCAAAGAGACAAAGACTAAGAGATCTTACTCAGATTGTTCAATAATTAATATATCCTAACGCGAAGCCGAATGAGTTACACAAGACTCCATCTCACTTCACATCTCCCCGACAATCGTGCATCCAAGACAACAGCGAAATATGCTAGTCCTTCTAAATTCGCCTTCTACATCTACGACGAATTTCTCGAATAATTCCATAATTTTTGATGTATTTACATAGTCAGATAGTTGATTACTTTCTGTTCTACTTTTTGTGATTTTATTTTATTTCAGTTAAACACAACCAAAGTGAACAAAATATAATGGTGAATCCTGTACTACGAACCTAGAATTTTCTGAATTTAAGAAGATGATTTATTAACCATGAGTCTCGATAGGCCACTTAGCCTTAACAATCGAGCATCGAATGTTCAGGTAGTAAATATTATTTTCCGTTCAGCGTCTTTGCTAATGGCTCTTCAGCTAATATTCATGTGTAGTACTAAATTGATTCTTACAGTCTGTGATCTTACTGCTGGATTATGCAGGTGTCTGTTTTCTAATCATAGAATTGATATTTAAGATAGAGAGAGCGAGGTATGGAAGCCGAACTGCTGATAGATAGAGAAAGAAATTCGATATGTACACTTCATTCTGAGTGTATCTTTAATATAAATTTATGCATTAAACACAAATCAGAAGCGAGTAGAGAAAAGTAGAAAGTGGTAAACCGATTCTTATTCTTTCTCTTCCAATGATACAATTTTACGTACATGCCGCTCTCTCTATCTTTAATATTTACTCTATGTTTTTAACTAATTTTGAATGAATGTTTAGGGTTTATGTAAAGTTATATCGCGGTTATCTGTAAGATAAGTTAGTGTAATACATTGTTTACATCAATTGCAATTGTATATTTTCTCAATAAATTTGACGACATTCTAAAGGAAATGTAGAAAGTAAATAAAAATATAGTTGCCAATAATCAATGAACCGCACCGTCAGGGTTGCCAAATGTTAACACGTATATTATTGTTAATTATTTACAGTCACCTGAATTTTTTGAAAATTCTTATCTTCAATGAAGTTTAATATCTACAGTTTACGCTAATCTATGATTATCGATTAAAAAATGGCAGCAAGCAGATTCTTTCTTGAGGTAAGCATTAGTTCAAGAGAAAAGATGTTTCGGTAATAGACAATGGCAATACCCTACATATAATTTTTAACATATATCTGACATCTTCCATCAGACATTGGAAATGTGAAAGCGTCTCCAACTCAGATAAATAATTTTTGGTAAATGTATGAAAAATTGCCGGTGTAAAAAAGCTATTGTAGAAAAATTTGTAAAGCTTCGTTATATTAGCATTGACTGTGTTATAAAAATCGAAGAAACTAATTCGAGTTGTCAATATGAGAAAGCTAAATCTGAATAATATTCTATATGAATAAAACTAACTTCTACAGAAAGAAAACTTTTGGTCAAAATAAAATACCAGTTGTAGAAATTTGGTTGGCTAGTACAAAATTTGAAAAAGGTTGAATGTGAATTAAAAAATCTCGCAAATAGATAGAATTGTTGACATATGCAACTGTGCAAAAAGTTTCTGTTTAACATACTTATTAATGGTGTCAAAAATGTATCAGTATTAATAAGAACAAACAAGATTACAAAAACGATATTCAGCGACAAAAATGAATAAGAAGGTTTTGAAAAAAACTATTGATCCACAACATTAATACTACTTTGTTGGAAATCTTTGAAAAACAGTTGTTGCGAAATATTTTTAAGAATTGGAAATGGTAAGATGTAACTGAACTATTTTGTGTTAGAATCAATTTAGAAGATTACGGCTGATCAATAATTAATGATAATTTCAAAGCAAAAACTCAAAATAACAGTTGAAGATATTTTGTTAACATCAAAATAAAAATTTCACATTTGAAGAATACCAATGACATATATAAAAATATGGATTTCAATGATAGTTCTGATGATTCATCGTATAATATTAACAGCGATACAGAGAATAAATGAAACAAATGGAAAAGACGTAGAATAATAGGATTTGGATTTAGAAATAGTATATTGTTTCAATCAATAATACCAAATACGATAATAATGAAAAGGTTTATTATAAAATATGAATACATATTCAATGAAATTAACAATTTCAGTTTGAACTACAGAGGCAGAAACAACTTTTTCAATAAAAAAATACCCCTTTTCATATGAGATAAACATTTTTAATAAACTGAAAACTGCATGCTTAATAAATGAAAGTTCAAAAAATAATAGAGCTACACCTTCACTATACGATACTCTTGTTTATTAAACGTTTATTTAAAGCGAAAATCATTCAAGATAACTTCTGTTTCCGTCCCTTTCAAATATGGGATTAAATTTTGTTATAGAAGTAGATGATTATGAATAATTGTCAAAAATAAACCCGTTTATACCTGGCACCCTCACGATGCGGCTTACTGATATAAATGCAATTTATTTGAAAATTACACTGGACTTAATTAGAGGTAATTGCGAGTAATTTATGATAGGCAGTCAATCGCTATTACTTTACATACTCCCAACATTTATTTACACTTAATTATGGGATCTTAGAATATTATAACAAATCTACATCGTATAATAAAATTAAATTATTTCACAGATATTTGTTAAATGCTATATAATGAAACAATCAAACAACAATAAAAATAATAAAAATATGAAATAATTGTGTTATTTAATTTTCCAAGTTTAATGAAGTAATCTTACAGATATTCAACTAATTTCACGCGGAAGTAGTTATCACATCTCGTTGCCCATTAATTATGTCATTTTCCAAAAACTCATATTGTAAAATGTTGGTATGAGTCAGATCAGACATAAGACTTGTATGAATTAACTTGTTATAGAAATAGTTTAAAATCACGTTTCTGTGAAATTTGTTGAAGCGTGTGAAAATAATATGAGAAAAACGTGTAAATTTATGGTAATGATTCATAAATTACGTATAAATTCAAAGAGTTTAATGACAATACAAACTTTCACAGATATCAATAGATGACAGACAGATGAAATAATTTTGAAACTATAACTTTCGTCCATCATAAGTTGTTGATAGAGCTACCTTCCATTAAACTATTAGATTATTACCTATTATTAAATTCAAGAATTCTAATTATTCTATTTAAGGTAATGATGAAGAATAAGTCAAATATCTTTTATCCCTCACGCATTACAAAAAAATCTACTTGATACTTCATGAATTTATAAATCATCGATTATTCATTAAAACTTGTAATATTTTTGTCCACACTCGCCTAGGTTCATAATGAGATGATGAATGGATTTAGAGTTTTCATATGATAACTGGCTGGAATTTCAATTTAAATGATTTTTTCGCCATAAACAACATTGGTTTCAGAGGAAATATAAAATTTAGATTGTTTAGATTCACATTTCATTCGACTTATTACATCCAATAAATAAAGCAACTGGAGATTATAATTTCATTGCTTCAATATATGAATATTATTAATGCATTAATTTAAAAAACAAGACTCTTCGGAACTGGAATAGTGAGGGTTGATTATTATTGACGTTACGGATGTTGGAATGGTATCTTCATTTTCTTTCTTATGCATTCAACACAATTTTTAAATATTGTCAAATAATACCGCTATAATGTTTTCATTCTCTACTGCACTCAAAATTGGTGAACGAATATATTTGGGTAGTTTAATTTTAATGTAAATACTATAAACTATTTCTATAGAATCAAACACACAATAATACGTGGGTAGTCTTAAAAGGTATGTCCATGAATCTTGTAAATGCTAATAATAACATATTCGTGTTGCAAATTATGACTTTTTATAATTTGACGTAACTATTTTTTTGTGGCGATCTTTCTATGAATATTTAAGTTCTTCTCGTAAATTGGGATCCGAAAAATCAATTGAAATAATCATAATATGCATTAATATAATAATGCCACAACGGCCACTGTTAACAGTTGAAACCAAACTAAAGATTTTATTTAATGTTTGAAATAATCGTTAATACGTTGGTTTCTTACCGGGGTTAAGAAAAATGCATAAATTAGTCTAAAATTTAAAACTTTATGTGAATAGGTAAGAAAAGAACATTGCTCAGGTATACAAGTTTTGCGGTCAGACCTCTTTCATATAATCCGTTGAAATAAGAATATATTGTAATGATACAGGTTATTAGAATCTATGGAATGGCTGTATTTGTTAATAATAGGATGTATTATATTATATATTAATAATTACAAAAACAAACATAAATAATATAAGATTTACCTGTATATTTAATAAGAAAATATATAAAAATATAAATAACAAGGCTTACATATGTTAAATTTAGAATTTAGGTTGTAAAAATATAGTTAAGTTGATTGTAACATTTAGTAAGATCATGGACTATGAATCAATTAAAATTATAAATTATGTATTAACGAAAAACATTTAGAATATGGAGGAATTAAGTAATTGTATATGCGAATGAGATAGACAGTGAACCAAACATACATATTTTTTATGATTATGTCAATATCTATGGTTTTTATTAAACATTAGATAATCATAAGTGGGCAATAAACATATAAGATAGAAGAGAAAGTTGGGAAGCTCTTTTTTGTCTCTTCTCTCTTTTGGTCACTTCACTCTCTTGTTTTTTTGTCTTTTAAGTCGAGAAGTTTTGATAATCAAGAAGATTGTCAATTTGTTCCTGAGTTCCTGATTTATACGGAGAGAAGATATTTGCTGGCAATTTGGGGGAAGGAGTTATGAAATTTTATTTGTGGATTTAATTATAATAAACAGAAGGTTAGTGAAATTTATTTATTGGTACCAACAAAAAAAGAAGAATTATACATGTGTATGTAGATATTCATAAAAAATTAAAATTAGATTAAAATAATTAACTCTGTTATATTTGATAAAATTTTTAGATTCACAAGTGGGCAAAAGACATATAAGATAGAAAAGAAAGTTGGGAAGTTCTTTTTTATCTCTTCTCTCTTTTGTTCGCTGTCTTGTTTTTTTGTGTGTTGTTTAAGTGGAGAAGTGTTGAATTATGAAATTTTATTTGTGGATTTAATTATAATAAACAGAAGGTTAGTGAAATTTATTTATTGGTACCAACAAGAAAAAAGAAGAATTATACATGTATGTCGAGATGTTCATAAAAAATTAGATTGAAATAATTAACCCTGTTAAGTTTGAATAAAATTTTTAGATTTATATTGAGTGTAGCATTATATGATTAAGTTAATATATTTAAGGAGCGTTTATTAAAATTTACTCAATCTTCTTCCAATAAATATTATACAAAATTACAAATTTCTAATTACCTAGACCTTTTATATATGTTTATATTTCTAAATCGTCTTGATTTTAGGTCACTCCTGCCTTAAAATTAGTTTTTTTTAAATAATTTCTGAAAACAGATAAACATTGACTTATTTCAGTCTTCATCAAAATTATAAACAAATCGAAGCGTCAATTTTTATCTGTCTTTCAAATATTATTAAAAACAATTATTTAAAAAAAACTTTAAATCAAGAACATTTAGAGGCATGAATACAAAATTACTTAGCAAATATAGTTAATTTATATTTATAACCAATATAAACGCCACAACTCAAAGATTAACAGAATCTAATGCCAACGAGTTAAATAAAATAGAGCTAACCGTAATAATAATAATTGAATTATAATAATTAATAAAATTTATAAATGTACAGGGTGTACCTAAAATTATAATAATCATTACAATATATATGTTTACAATGAAAATCTTTCAATATGTCATCATTCGTTGTTTAGAAGCTATTACACAATTTGAAGTTTGACGATGCTTTGAGTATTCTAAGTCATTTATTTACCTCGGATTTCCTTAACAAAAAAGATACCGAATACAATCTAGAACATAAATATATCTAAAATCTAATCACGTCGAATACACTGGTATTCGAGATCTTTTGTTTTTGAATTTATTTCTATGAAATCGGTATTTGACCATGAAACGAGGTTCATTCTACCTAAATTCTGGCGGGAACTTAGGATAGTCAGACGATTTTTTCCGAAAAAGTATTCATATCATTGACCTCGAGGCGAATATTTTATTCTGGGGTGATTAGCATAACGAATCGTACGAATCGCGTCTGGTTCTCACAATTGGTTTAGTTTGAAGATATGATTTTAATAGTTTAGCGGACACATACAGGAAAACACACACAAGTTTTTTTTTCATAAACATAAATTTTAATATACAACTAAAAATCACTTGGACTTGGACCAATTACATATATTAATGATAAAATGTGGTCTGAAGTAATGAATGATACCCTAGATTGATTTTTTAAATTTTGAAAATAAATTCATACAATTTTGGCGACTTGCTGTCATAAGAATGTCGTTTTATATGTTATGATTAATTAGTAGACCACACAAATCTCACTAAATTAACCGACTAGACAATTTAGGAATATAATTTAGATAATTGAACGAATTAGACATGAAATGTTTCATCTAACTTCGCGTATAATCGAATACTCTGTAAATCAGGTTCACCAATGGCTTTGCCTATGTCAGATAGTGAACGAGGTACAGTTTGTTGATGACGTCATAACATTGACAAATTTGAAGTTTTTACGTTTCAACCGTACATAATCATTCACCTAATTACAGGTAAATAATATTCGAGCTTATGGATCTACAACCAGTATTAGATAAATTAAAATTAAAGAAAGTACAAGATAGAGTTGATAAGGAAGAACTACGGCAATTTGGTACACCAAATAAACAAGGGGTGAAGTAAATGAAAAAAGTAGATACTAACAAAGGCATATTCAGAAAAACAATATCCTTCGAGTTAATGAAGCTATATAAATAATATGAAGCAAATAGGTTTTTTTTAGAAAAAAAAAACGAAATAATAGAAAAATTTTAAAGAAACAGCGAAATCTAACATTTACGTGAAAAGTTTTTGAGCCAAATGGTTTATAATTATTATTTTGATAAAAACTCAAAGAAAAGTCGAAAAGTCGAAACGTCAAATTATATTTTCCAGAAATTATTGAAAAAACTTATTTTGAAACAGCAAAGACCTAAATTCAAGAGCATTAAGATGCATTAATTATTATTATTAACTCAAAAACTTTTTTATTCGATTTTGTCAGTGTAAATTTTGTATCAGGATTCTGTTTACCGCCTTTCATAATCTATTTAGTTAAGTTAATAAGAGTATTACACATTATATGATATTAATATATTTTTTACCTTTATTTTAAACCTAAAATCTCAAACAAACCATTACGAAGAACATAGAAAAAGGTCTAAGCAATAAAACGTTTGAGAAAAATATTAAAATTTGTTTCGTCGATTTTCAGTTTATAGGAATGTTATTTTTTAAGAATACGTGTTATAGTATTATTATACTTACTATCTTCTTATTCACGTAAAGTTCAGTTTACTCACCTGCAAAAAGAATAAATGTTATTAATTTCAAAAATACTTATAAAAGTATATGAACTATTTACAAAAGTAAATAATGGTTTAGATGATGGCATATTTCAGCTTTTTAATCTACCGCTGTATTAGCACCCTCACGGTTAGTCTATTATTTATATACTCGTTACTTTACTAAGAATTGAATAGTGGTGAAATGAATGAATGAATAGGTTAGTTGAATATTCAACAAAATGTTTAACAATATAATTTTGCCTGTTTTATACCCTCATAAACTCGATTTTATGATTGAAGTGTCCATCATACAACTCCGTAATTCAAATCCTCCGAAACTTTCAAAAGTTGCGAGTAGTTTCATTGCAAAGACAAATTATAAAAGGCCGTATAATAAAAAAGTGCAGAACATTTGAGATAGTGTTCCCATAATACCGTCGAATTCCCCATTGACTAAAATTTTCAATAATTGTAAGCTTTGCAATTATCAATTACAAGGGTAATGTTTGAGTAAAGCTAGCTTCATGGGTGGCATGTTGACATACGAAGATTGCTTCTTGCGTTGGGTTTTACCCCAGAAAATCAAACACCATATAATGTATGTATACAGATTTATCAATGAAATTAATATAAAAAGTTAAGATAAAAATAAAAAAAATAATAAAGAAGTAAACATAAAAAAATATGAGGGCATCGATTCACAAAATTGTAAAATGACATGAAACCTAGCTTAAGTATTTCATTACGTGACTCATCTTAGCCCTTCTTGACGACACGAAAAAAGATAAATATTGGGAGCCTTCTAGTTTTGCCATATCAAAAACATTATTATTTCCTTTGTAACCACAAAATTAGTTGCAGCATGTTTTTAAAACAGACTTCGACGTCTTCATTAGTTGAATGGCTTTGGGTAATAGTAATAGGTAATAATTAGTATATAAGTCCATAGCAAAAATTAAATCAGTATGCAGCATGTTCGTCTTTACAGAGTAGAAGGCACTTGCCAGTAAATATGCCCTCAAATTATTATGGAATGCGGGAAAAGATGATATCGATTTGATTTCAATTGGCTAGTTATTGTGCATTTTTTTGCATTGTAAAATATTGAGCCCTTAACTAATTCTGAACGTGGAGTAGGTAGGTAAAGGTCGTGCTCCGCATTCCTAAGTGGATAGCCGTGCAAAGATCTTTCTGAAATTAGGGAAGCGTGCTTACGAATTAGGCAAACGGATTCAAAGATCAATAAGGAAGGAAGAGTCAGAATCTTTAATCTTTTGAAGAAGTCCCTGCAGTGCCCCCTGCTGTTTAGTCCGAGTGAATATCTAACAACTCTCTTTTGTAGTTTGAAGATTCGCTCACATTGAATCGCACCATACGTACACCAGAAAGAAAGGGCATATCTGAAATGCGACTCGATAAAGGCATAATAGACTATTAATGAGATGAATAAGTTCAGTTATTTGGAAACTGATCTTAGCGCAAAACAGGAGGAACTTAATTTTTTAGAAAAAGCGGCAATATGTAGATCCCATTTCAAGGAATTGTCCACAACAAGCCCCAAGAATCGCACCATGATTTAAGGGACTATCTAGTTAATTCCTAGAATATAGAATTATTGAATTTTCGTAAACGTAATTTTTTTCTTAAATTTCATGGGAACAAAGATGCAGATTACAGTTATGTGATTATAAACAAAGAACGACATATACTGCTTGTCAAGTCGACTTTAGGAAATGGATTTGTTTTAATTTATAATTCTACTAATTTAAACATTATTTTCAATAAATATCGCACTAAAATTGGAAAAACGTATACGGAAATGAATCTTGAATAAAAATTAACTTCGCTCAACGCAATCTACAACGACCAGATGCAACACAATGTTTTGAAGATCAAGATTTTCTAACAACCCAAATAAACAAAATTAATATCACCGGTGATTTTAGGATCATAAAGAAACACAACTCCATTGCGTTTATATTAAAAGTTCCTAAAATAAATGAGTGTTAGAAACTCTCTCTGAGGTTTTCCCGATGAAAAATTGTAAATTATTTTTGTTTGGCACTTTACAGGCGTTAAGTGCGCACATCTGTTAAGTACAGTAGCGTAGAGGCAACAGAAAAACAAATTTGGATTTTTTTCACAATCCGTATTTGTTTACGTTTCATTACCAAAAAAATATACAGCAGTAAATAATAGAAAAAATGAAGCAAAATATACAGAACGCTTAAATTGCATGACAATTGAATACACTGTTTAACATTACTCACATATATATCACGCAATCCATGGAATTTTAATACCATTCGACATACAAATTAATTTCCTAAATTCCTGAATCAACAAGTGACAATTTATTAGAACTGGGCATTGATAATTACACAATCCTGATCGTAATATTTGATTGTCGTGGAAATAGCACATAAAACTAAAGAAATGTCTTATAATTCTCTCTCACTTGCATTGGGGCGCAGAAAAAATTGAAAATATAGGTCCTGTTTCAATTGGCAAACTAAAATTTCTGAGGAGTTACATTTTAGAAGAAAAAATTTTATAAATATGTTGAAAGTTTATTTCATTTCAATGGTTTTGTCAAAAATTCCGAGCTGGTTTACAACATTAATGACTTTTTACTATTGCGTTAAATCGCTTTTAGCTTTGACAACGCCAAGATTTTTTCTAGGCATTGTATTTACAAGTTCTTGACAACCGCGTGACGTGAATCCATACCGTATTTCTCGAAAACTGGTTTTTAATTCTATGGGATAGGTCAGACCGATTCTAGTAATGGAATATTTTTGTCCTTAAAACACTTTAAAGCCGATTTTGACGTATAATATCCTACTCGAATATGAAATCCTCCTCGAGTTTAATCGTGGGTTCAAACTTTCTCTGAAAATGGTTAAATATTTATCGGCACTGACAATTCTAACTATAGGTTCGTTAAAACCCATTCAAAAACCATACTTGGTTCGGCGACGATTCTGCGTAATAGAGATTATGTGTTCCAATCGGGCAGTTACCGTTATACGAACGATTCTGTTTTGTGTTCCAATCTATTTAGGAGGTATTATTTGTGTTTTCTCGATACTTAGTTGATAGCAAATACTGTTTCAAGAAACGTGCATAGCCGGATATTGCGCAGACAATATCGTTTAAACGCTTCCAATAACCGTTCCAAAACCGAATCAGACTAGCAGGTTGGAACAAACTTTATAAACTATAACCGTCAGACATTCATACCGTATACCGCTAATTAGACTCGTTTCAATATGGATGAAATGTCTTATTCATTTTATGAACTCTTGACGAATGTTTAATGGTTAAAAAGCAATTGAATATAATTGTTTGGATTTTGAAATATCGAAGACAATAAATTCAAACATCAAACTATTTGGATATTCTTCATTGGAATAGGAACAAGTTATTTTATTGAATATTATTCTAACCGAAACGATAATTTAACGAGTTTTGTTAATGACTAGTATCTATAATTATCTAAATTTGAATTTACTCACTTAAAAACCAAAACTTAGAATATAACCTTATTTTAAAAATTTTAACCTTGTGTAGTAAACTCTTCACGTCTAACAACATCATCAACTGAAAAACTTGTGTTTGGAATTTATTATCATGTCAAATTCTCATCAAGATGATTTGCGAAATATCAAGTTAGTGGATATTTTTCTAGTGCTCGAGTATGGATCGTCTTCTGCCATGAAACAAAGATGTCTAAAGATATGGGAAATTTCGGTTGGGATATGATTATTTTGAAGATATTAGGAGGTTCCTCGTTGATTTATAATTATTTCAGCACATCATCATTTTCTTCAGATAAACGATTGTAACTTAACAGTTTTTTGAAACGTCAAATTTGTTATTGCAGCAGTCATAGAGATCTTAATGCTATTCAAACTTCCGTGCAATTTTTATAAATGTAGCTATAACTGAATTAGATAATTGGGTGTGTAATTGAAAATCTTCAACATGTCTTTCGAATTCCAAAATGAAAATATGACCAATTCGACAAAATAGAGTTCTAAATATTTCTAAATGAACGAGACATGTAAATACGACATTCGGAAATAAAAAATCACACAACCTGATATTATATGATATTATAGATAATTAGGGGGTTACATATTTAAAACTGAATATGTGTAGGCACCTGTTTCCATAGAATAGAAAACATAGAAAAGTATTAGCGACTGATCTTATCTTGAAAATAAAATAGATAATATTATTAAGAATGGATTATTATGAAAAGTTTTCATTATGTTGGCGATATAATTTACTACATATTTCTGAGGATTTCGATAAACATTTAGTTGCTTTGTTTGGAAAAATACGGCTGTAGCTGAAGATGGAAATTCCCTTACAAAGGCAGACAGAGCATCAGCTCATCCTCAAATAGTTATAAATTTCGATCAGGAGACTAAGACAACAATTTCCAATTCACAAATAAGAAGATTTATCATAAGAAGATCTAATACATCTACTCAAAGTTCCTTTATAGTGTGGTGTTAACGATTTAACTGCTCTTGAAGTCATTAAAAAATATATTCCGCGAATGCGGGAACCAATTCTGACAATAGCGATAAAGAACCTTATTGTCATCATTTCTGGTGGCTGCCACTTAGTTGGTATATTGTATTCTACTTAATACAAAATTTAACATCAAAGAATCCCAAAGAAATACTGGACTCTTTTGGTTATTAGAAAATTACAGTCGAAAAGCGACAAAAGTGACAAATTTTATATCATTTTTTACACATTGACAGCCTTTAATAAAATACTCATAGAACATATAAGAAAACTCCTGATTTCCTGTAAATTTAACGAAAAATACTGAGATGCGCTACTGAATGATTTTATGCTAAAGATTAACTCGAAAAGCTAGCTCGCCAGACTGTTGGTCTGCAAAAGACATGGAAAAAGTATCGATGTTTATTTTAATTAAATATAAACTTCAATTAAACTATGAGATTTGAGGTCGTGAGAACGTTTGAAGTAACGCATATAAAATGAAGCATATGTGGACATATACAGCTTCCGTGTCTCATTTTCCACTGTAAGAAAGAAGTAGAACTCCAAACCAGAAAGCGGATGTTGTACGAGATTAATTATATGGATTAAAAATAAAACGTAGAAAGTTGATCCCACTTTTCAAAAGATCAACGACCACTTGGGTCGAAGTTGGAAAAAATAACAAGTTGTATATAAAGGTTTTCTACAGCCATAAACAATTAATTTTAAAGTAGGTCAAATTATGATAAATGATAGATTTGATGTGTATAAAAATTTTCTCGCAATGACAATATAATTTAAATATTTATCATTTTGAAAAATTTAGTGATGAAAACGAATAAAAACGTTCTCTGGCTTTGGAATGTCTTATATATGATAATTTATTTAAAATATTCATTATTTTATTTAAGGTATCTACTAGGTACAACAATTCAGTTTGTTAATATCGCTCAATAATTATTCCTTCATTACTTCTAATCTAGTATCACTTACATCATGGTATATCAATTTATATGTCCTCAATTTATCATTAACCCAGGATCCAAAGTCCAAAAAATACTGTTTTGGATATAACTAGCGCTAAATTCGACAAGATATTTCACACTGATGCTTTGAAATGTAAGGGAGTTGTTTGTTTAGTTGCAACAAATACAATTATTTCCAGATGAACCTTTCTGTTACTATAGACTTTTGACTAGTATTACAACTCACTACTTAGTTTAAGGATGAAGAATTAACTACACCGGCAGTGTACCCTGCTTTAATATCAACATGATCTTCTAGTCGCGGAGCTTAATTGTCTCGAGATAGATGTGGTGTAAGAGCGTTCCTTGTGGTTCTTGGCAAATTTTCCAATAGACTGGGTAATTAGGTCGATTTCTAAGTTCCTCTGGAGATCACTGTTTCTATAATACCAAGGAGAACTAACAATGCTTCTTTAGTTCTCTGTGGGGGAAAGTGGAATTTGTTAAATCAGCTAGTATATTTATCTAAATTTGATGCATAATTCTTATTTTTTTCATTTTTAGCTCTTCAGCTTGGAATCCATTGTTCATCATTTACATTGACAGTATTGGTTCCTTTTGTTTGGTTTACCTTCTATTGACGCTTATATTAGGATTTAGTTGTGGAATATCACTGATGTATATACTAGCGCCGTACATTTGAATTTATTTCTTTTCTGTCGAAATAAGCCACTTTTTGCTTGTTTCGTTTGTAGCTACGTCTAGAAACAGAACAATTTAGATATCATATGGAGCAGGGAGATGGGTGTCTATACGATGACATCACATTTATTGGATCACCTGGTTTTAGAATAATTCTCATCTTTGCTATTTCACACACCTTTGCAACATAAAGTCTACAACATGTATTAATAAGAAAATTTCCCAATAAACGTATAAATGATAAATACAAAATAAAACAAAGTAGCAGATATGATTAATGTAGAAAATAGGTAAAAACAAACATCAGAGATCAATACTCAAGTGAATGTTAGTAGAAATATAAATTCCTCAATTAAAAGAGTTCCTAAATATTAGCCGGTACTATACGATGCGTCTAACGTTTGCGTCAACATTCACATTCCAACTTAAGTAAACATTGAACGAAAGCTGGAACCTCATCTAAACTTACCCAAAGAAACTAAAACGTGGTAAAAAAGTGATACAACTTTCAACAGATATAAATTTATTTGAAATAAACTGGATTATACTGGCAATATTGATTTTTCATACAAAACACTTCACACGCAAGAGGACAAGAAGTACATATAGTTGTGCAACTAGCTCTAGATCCAACTTCGTTCCAATGTTAAGTACTCCTTTGAAGCGGGAAAACATTCGTGTAGTCGTCACATGTGCACTACAACCACAAGATGGTCTAATCACACCAGCGTCCAACGTTGGAAGCGTTTGAAAAATCGTGTGGCACCGGCTTAAACAGGTAGTTTACTTCTACCGAAGTAAACTACCGAAGAGGTAATAATTAATGATAAAAAATTCTCAACGGTAGTTTCTGTTATTAAACGCGCAAATCCTTCATACAAACTTTATCAATTCATAAGAAGTTTAACTTTTTGACAGGCATTTTCGATATTTATGTTTAAGTGAAACATTATAACAACGATTTAATATTATATAAAAATATCAAAAGCTAGACTTTAGCTTCATATTGAATACGATGGTATGGCTATAATTTCTTATGTTTAATAAATTGACTGGAAACAATACAATTCAGATGAAAAAATTCAAATTTCCTGATATGGTATAGGCCTAAGCAGTATCTCTCCATTATTTTATGAAATTTCAGTTTCCAAAAGAGGTACAAGGTGGTGTTTTTTAACGTCTCGTTCATGGGGTACTGAATCTTCTAACAATTTGTTTTATATACATAAACCAGACATTCATTTTTCAATAACCAAGCTAATTTTGTTACTAACAGAGATCTGCACAATGTGGGTCAAAACGATCATTTGCACATTCCACATTTTAAATGAGTGATGAAATGAAAAAATATGGATCGTCTTACTAACTGAAGTGTTAATTTTTTGCATTTTGTTATTAGACCACATAAATCAAAACAAATGTCTCCATTCATTCTACATATTAGACCCAGATCGATAATTGTTATTGAATAAACAAAATTGTGGAACTGAAACGGAACGTGACTATCGTAAAATGTGCACATGCATGCTTATTTACTAAAACAGTTTTTAAATTGAACATCAATCAGACACGTGAAATGCCTTCGCTGTATGCCTACATAAAAAGGCAGTGTTATCAACTTGGTATAATAACCTACTTATTAGGAGTTCTGCTATTAAGTCTATCATTTTGATAGTATATGTAGTAGTATAGTAATGTATAATCAATTTTAAAAACTGAATTTCAATTAGATTCATTTCACCAACAGAATAAACAAAGTGTGAATATTAAATAACAAAAGTGATGTTGCAAAATATTTTGAGTTCATGTTATCACCTTCAATATATAACCCTATCATTACGTAAACGCTCCATACGAACCCTCCATTGTTTGAAACAATTATAGAAATCCCACGGCGCAAGCTCCGGTTAATAAGGCGTTACACTGAAGCTGTTCAGAAAACGCTTCACGGACAATGCGGAATAAGCCAGCACATTGTCTTAGCAAAGAATCCATGATTAACTTAGTTTAGGTCGTTTTCCTTTTTTTTTCACGCAAGTCAACTAAAATGTGAAGATATTAATTAATATCATCAATATCATCTTATCGATATGAATTTTGATTTGTTTATTTGAGCTTTTTTGGATTTCGACAGAGATAGATTCTTCCATTGCATAAATTAGTGCTCCAATTATAAGTATAAAACACAATTTCAGATCTTATTATGATTTCCAATAGTTTCGGGTAATTTTCAATGTCATCAATACAAAAATTTTTGGAACCTTCTTCTTGTTAAAACGTGCACCTATTGTGCACACAAATTTTCTGCATAATAAAACTTGTAAACATGCAAAATGTGAAATTAGAATTTTTCATACAAATTCTTTATTAATAGCTATAGTTTCACTAATTGCATAAATACTTAACTGATGATCCAATCGAACAAGATTACCAATTGATATTTTCATCCGTTTTTGACGTGAAATGGTGTTCCGAATGTGAAACATCTTCTTGATCAACTTGGAAACTCTCAAGTCTCTCAAAAAAATATGCATACGAATAACCTTCACTATCCTACACCTCTTTCTATAAATTAGGAGTTTGGGTTTCTGGACTCAATGGAAAGATAATAAATTTGTGGGAATAACTTTTGATAAAAAACTATCTTACATAAAACACTAGGCAATGCATAAATTTATTAAAAATGATAAACACATATGTTAAACACACCTTAGTTAATATTTAAAAAAGTACTATTAGACATCAGGATAATAATAGGTGCGATGCCACCAACCCCCTAATGCAGGTTATATAACCATTTGGAGAAACTTCATTTACTTATAGAGCCCAGCAGTTATCTTAGTCTAATCCAACAAAAATTTTGGCATTTATTAACCGCCCATAAAATAAAAGATATGACGTAAAGATGTGTTCAAAACTTTTTTGTTTGAACTGAAATGAGCTCAACAAAATATACAATTCATCGAAGATCTATGAACAGCATCGAAAAATATAGATAATTTATCTGTAAGCTCATTAGTGGAATCAACTAGTGAACTTGACGGAATTGCCGGCAGCGAGTTTGCTGATATAGTTACCCAAATAGTTGAGAAAATAACTTCAAAAACCTTAAGTTGTTATTTTTATATCCCTTATTATCCAAATAGCTAAAACAAATACGAATTCTGCCAAAGAATGAGGTCTTGAGTTATAGCAAGTTCTTGAATAAGCGGTTTGTAGCTTTTAAAGAGTCAACCATACCCTTTAAAACACCCACTCTAATAACTCCCAAGCTGATATTCTAGTTATAGGGACGTATGCACTAATTTATTTTATTTTAAAACTATGAAAACAGATATAAGTATCTATATCAATCCTATCCAACAGTTTAATTATAAATAATGTTGTCCTAATCCGGGTGTTCGCATGTAGAGGGTTATTAATTTGGCTACAAAACTACGAATAGAAAGGTTCTATTTTCCAGGGGGTGATCATTAATATTATAAAAAAATATATAGATATTTGAGAATGTTCATTGGAAAATATGAGTCTAATAAATATATTGACCCTAGTATAAAAAGTTAGAACGTTCTTTCTCACGGGGTTCCTAACGGAACCCCTCTGTCACTTGAGGAACCATCTCATGAGAATAAAAATGAAAAACAAGGATGTTTGCAGATTTTACCAAGAAAAGTGAGATACTCCGGAACACATAATTTTGGGGGTATTCTCATCGATAGACATCGAAAGCGAAGAATTAACCGTGTCAAAAAATAAATTCTCTGAGATAGTGTAAAAAACAGCGTGGATACCCAGCTTTAGTAGAAGGCATACACTTCTTTTAAGACCGCGATGTATCTATAAACCCCTCAATAATTTAATCTAATCAAGAATAATATCCATTATCACTTTATTTTAGGAAGTAACAAAAGTAGTGTGAAATGTTTCTTTGTATGTAAGTTATAGTAGGGAACGAAAATATATTTTATTGTATCAACTTAAATGCAAATGTAAGAATTTAGAGCAAGTTCTGTGTCTTCATTTCCTTTCTTATACTTGTTTACATACGAGATTGGTTCCAAAAATAGAAAAACCAGTTGCATAACTTCACATTCGTTTTGTTTTTCATTCTCGGGTGAATTTCATCCTTCGAAATAACCTCAGCATTATTTTGGCTTTGCAAAAGAGTAGTGGAAGTAGTGGAAATCGATACCATATCCTTTCAGTAGCATTATCAAGCTGGGAAAAAGTCAAAAACGCTGGAAGCTACTTATGCACTGTATGGAATCTTAGAAGCTCACTAATGGTATGTAAGACATTCGTGATCAATGAAAATAGTTATCTATGCTTTGCTTCGATTATGTGTGCTTTTCCTAGTATAGGAATACCTTTTCATCGAGGACTGTCGCTTTGTTTTTAAAACATAATTGTACACCTACGATTCATTCCCAGCTTTTCGAGATAAAAGCCGCAAATTCTTTCATCTAATTTTTAACAAAAACAAAATACGGCGTCGAAAAAAGACTGTTAATAAACTCACGCCTTCACAAACCAATATGCCCGGTAGGTAACTATGCAACCAACCTTACTGGTGACGCTTATATTATACAGAAGTCGTACGGAAGTTTTGTTAGGAATATATAGAGGGAGACTTAACACTTTAGGATGAACCAACTTTGGCAGTAATCATAGGATTCGTATTATGTAAGTTGTTTAAAAAGTTAATTTTCATATAATTTTTCTTTCTTACTTATTGAAAGTCATGACGATAAAAGACATCTGTCTTTGTGCTACATTATTTTCTAGCTCAAGTCCTTCTTAACAGCAATTAATGAGTAAACTTCAATTGTTCTAGAGGTTCAACAATCCATTGATCTTCATTAATTCATTAACATATGTCTGATTCTATTGATTGAACGTTTTTCTTGAGTTCAAGGGTTCGATTGTTGAAACAATTATTTAAATTGTTTGGTCGAGCTGACTGATAAATCTGCTGACGATCGATTAACTCTATTGATATGTACTTTTTATAATAAAGCAAATTTTATAAACAGAAAACATAATTCACACTAGATTTTATGGTATAATTTGCTATGATTTATGCATTTCTGTTTGCCACTCAGGAAAACAAATATAAAAAAATTAATTTTTGAAAATATTTTCAAGACACGAACAGCTTTTAATTTTAAGTACATATCTTAATTGATCGTTGACCCAATCAGTAGCGGATTAACTACTTTTAAATACTAGACAGACCTTCGCATCTATTCGGAGCTTCCTGTCTGCAGTTGGTTCACCCTTCCAATATTCTAGGGACATATTGCGCCAGAGAATTTCTGATAATTACTAAAATAATTTTATGAGTTTATTTATTTCCAAAAATAAAAGAGAAATTAATCAGATCAATTAGAGATAAGAGCATAGTCCACACTCAGGAATTCACGAAAATGTTCTATCTCATTAACAACAATGACCCATCAATGTAATTTGAATAGACTCCAGATAGATTCTTCAGGTGACACAAAACAAGTTCTGAAAAATATTAAAGATGTGAAGTTATCCTTATCTGTTTTTTATTTTAGAAACAATTGTGTCATGAACATTTTTTTTGACCAATCATTTTCATTTATCATCTTTGCATTGCTGAGAAATCTTTGCGTATATATAAAACATAAATTTTCAATTACTCAAGCAGCTATACTTTTACCTACATATTACAATCTTATTTTTCTAACCACATTATTCGATCTCCCAAGCAAGCGGATATAAAATTATCATGATGACAGTTTCCTAGGAAATTTATAGGGAGATCCTCAAAGGGCTTCTGCGTTAACTGTAGATTTTCGCTTCGCACTTGTGATATGTGCGGTGACGTGAATCCACTAATCTGCAGATGTACAGCGTTCTCATATCGACGAGATTTATAAAAAATAACACGGGAAAAGTCTTGCAACCGTTACTCTTAGACTTAATACCTAAAACATTATTACTGCTTTAAATGCCTTAATTGAAAATCTACAAACATCAAATTTTTAGTTGTTTTAATTTGATATTATTTGTTATCAAGAATTGATGTCTTAAGTAAAATGATTAAAAATACTAAATTGAATATTACGGAAGGCTGAGATGAGTTTCAAAGATCTGACGAATATTTAACAAATAAACAGAAACACTTGTTAAAAATTTAGGAATTGATCCTTAATTTCAAAGAAATTAAAGATTTATCTCATTATTTGAGTACTACTTAAGACTGCTTTCTGTACGAGTTTGATAACATTTCTAATGATAATTAATATGAAAGCCTGCATGGACTTAGACATTAAGTTACGGTACTGGAATAGGTAAGAACCGTAAAAGATGGTATACAACCATTTAACAAAATAACTTTATTCAAATATCTTTTTCCTGGTTAGCCAACTGAATCATTAGATCTTTCATCTCGTTTTCTAAATTTTATTCAGACATTAAGAACATCACCTCACCTACTGCTGGGCAAAAAAATCTCATTCCAAGATCGGTATATCGTGCCACTGATAAAATTAAGTTCGTTATCTCTTCGAATGCGCTAGAACAGAGTAGAGTTAGACTCTTTCTGCCAAAAAACGCTGGTTTTGAAACTTTCTATTTTCAAGTCGTTTAAGTCTAATAATAAAGCTTATGCCGAAGTGATGTTTTCTTAGTTTAGACCTCCATGAACGACTTATCACGTATGTAGTTCCCAAAAACATCACTGGTGAACCTTACAATGTCAAAGTTCGCTAAAATTCGCTTTAAGTATCCCAAAGTTTGGAGGTGGCAAAATGACTTGAAATTGCAAGGGTCACTCAAGGGTTTTATTCAGATATATATTTCAGGGTGGACCTTAACAAGGAATAATCACTTCCACAGACACTTTTCAGAGTTAGACGATTGAAAGATTGAAAATGAAAAGTGTCATAAACAACGTTTTTGACAGGAAGATTCAAACTTTGCTTGATTGTAGCTTATCGGCAGAAGCTGCAATCGAATCGTCTTTCACTTTCAATCGAAAAAACCTAATTTTGTCGGAGAACGCGACATTCTCATTTTGGGATCAAGTTTTTCTAATAATAGAATAACTTTTTAGCGAAGGCGCGACATTCCATTTTCGACTTCCACATTTTTGGCCCTAAATAAATTAAATGTGCTGACTTCAAAAACTAGTATTACTCGGTTTGCGTCACCTAATTATGCGTGTGGCAGATGCAGTCCCGACAGGATCCTAAATCCGACCTGGCTCGTAGACTATAATAATGTTTACAAACTTTCCACCTCCGATTAGAATATGATCCACAAAAGGGAGGTCCAAAAAGTGCAGATTATTTAGGATCGTTAATTAGTAGAAGCCCCAGTCATAATGGATCAGTATAATATTCATATGAAATTTATTTTACAAATAGGGCATTTTCCAATCTTTTTACGTAATTTAATATCCTTGGGCGATCGAATTAGCTTATTTAATTTATAAACATCGTATTATAAAAAAATATTTTCACAATAATGTTGACTTTCGTTATTTGCGTATCAATTCGTCTGCCAAAATGTCTGATATTGCCAGCGTCACGCTTTTTTTGTCCACTTTCTTGCTGGAAATAATGTTATTTTTGGATATTAACCAAAGCATCATGACAAACAAACGGCTAGACTGGCCACATGACCATTTCGTTACGTTTGATCACGATTGTTATTGCTTTATAACAGTCTGGAAATCAGATAGGTGATTATGAGTTCAAATATTTTTGATGTGTACTTTTAAAAATATTCGAATGTCACTCATGTTGAATGAAAATATGTTCAATCTGATACTCTAATAACATGACTATAATTTTCAAAATTCTATCATTATTAATAACAAGTTGCTGGTGCACTGATCCAATTTTAAAATTCTAATGTTTTTTATATTATTCTGAAATATAAATAATAATAATTGAAAGAACCATTATTATTAATGAAAAACCTGCATCAACAGTCGTTGTAATTATTCTCATTTTACTTAAATGAAACGACAACTCCGCCGCTTGTAGATCTAAACCTTTGCCACCGTATATAGAAACATTGGCGCCCATTGCAGAAAAAGAAAACGACGGATTGTACATTTATGACTAAAACTAATATTCATAGTAGTCTTACTATATCCACTTGTTGGATTTACCCTATTAATAAAAGATTATCAAGTTGTTTATTAAAAGGAAAGACTAATTAAGAGGGTTGCTACTTGAGTTTTGGGATAGAGTAATAATAAATATAAAAATTGGATATGTCTTTGTTGTTTTCCAAAATATTTTCCATTAAGATAAATACACGCAAAAATACTTTTCTTCTACATAACTGAGGATAATACAGCCACCAGTTCTTTTACTTTCCATATCTTGTTCTGCTAATTGTGATAAAGTTTTTCAATTCTTTTTATTTATTAACATAATAATTATAAACTTAGTAAGTCTACAATTATCATTGTTATATTTCATATTTATTTATTTTGGGATATTTGTAATAAAATAAAATCTGCAATTAGAGCATATTTATATTATATTGTATTCTTAAAACGATAGCAACAGTTCCACAGATTATGAAATTTATGTAGCATACTTAGCTATAGTAGCCTTATCCAATAATTATCAACAGGTGCCTGAAGATTGGTCTAACAAAATAGATACCCCGTTGGGTTTTTTTCGCTCACAAAACGTTATTATTAATGTTGGCTTACTTTCCAAAAGAAAGACAACAACATTATCAAATCATTACCAGTTGAATCTTATTTAACTTTTACGGGTGGATTTAAAAAAAAAGAGCAGCAATGCTAAACGGAATCTTTACAATTTCTGATATTCGAAATGTTCTTTAACAAGATATTAACCCTATATATGCATAGAGCTGAAAAAATATTAACATCTCGCGATAAATAGTAGCCAAAAATTTTTTCGTTTGGATTTGAATATTGAGTAAGTGAAAGTGATTGCAAATAAAACATTTCACTACTCATATAATATATTTATATTTTACTTTATATTAAATATACAATGTGAAAAAACGAGAATATCCTTTCCTTTTTTCTACAACAGTTTCACTAACAATAAATTAAAGTATTTTCATCCATTGCGGTAGTGAAATTTTGATAAAGTTTTGTTTATGATGTTTTTCTATTCAGTATGTCTCCATTTTCCAACAATTTCCACAAATGTGTCTCTATTCAATTATTATAAACTGTTCAAAATGAATAAAACTAGAATAGTATGAATTGTTCATATGATCTTCTGATATTTTTATAGTTAATTACAATTGTCATTATATAAAAGCTATCAATATTTCATACCCAAATAAGTTACGCAAGACAGCAATTAAAATTCGCGGTCTTTACCTCTTTATTGTTTCAGACATTGGCAAAGTTCCACGCAGACTTTTGGCAAGAGATAAATGCTGCATATTCAAATTGTCCAAAACATAACTGGCCAGACCCCAACACCGCAAAAATATTTTCGTTTTCCTGAAATTTTTTGATAACTACATACACTCTAAAAATAACTTCAAAAACAACAGATTTCCATAATGATAGATTGTAATTGATACGTAGAAATGTGCCGGGAAAACGAATCGATCATTTATATGTTTATTTGATAAAACTTGATCTATCAAATTAGTTTGTTAGTGATGGTTTCTGGTACAGATTTATAGGGTTATTCTGTATAACTATTCGTAAAAGCCGTAAAATTAACATCGATGTGATTAAATCGCAGTTGTCAACAGCACAATGTTACATAGCAGCTGTAATTAGTAAAATATTCCTAATTTTCTGCTTATCGTTCTTTGTTTTACTTATATTTTCTTAGTTTGTACATTTGATAATATAACTCAATAAGTCGTGTGACTAACTAAGAAAAACAATTTTTTTTGACAAAAATTTTATTCATCAACGTAATCTCCAATACAATCATTCCAACGCTTCTCTACCTTCTCGATGTCGTGCTTGTAGAAGGATTTGTCTTTTGCCTCAAAACAGAGTTCAGTTTCAACAATTGCATCTTCATTTGAGTTGAATTTCTTACCGGCGTGCACTTTTTTTGAGATCAGCGAATAGCTAGTAGTAACCGAGTTCCAGATCTGGACTATATGGTAGATAAGGGAGCAATTCGAAGTGTAGTTCGTTGAATGTAACCATCATTGCAATCGACTTGTGAATCGGTACAGTGGTGAAACAGTGGTTTTTTCTTCGACATATGAGGCTCTTTTTCCTTGATTTTTGCAATCAAACGATCCAAAAACTCTATGTAGTATTGCTATTGAGTTTCTACCTTTTGGAGATAGTCGAGGAACAATATTCCATGCGTATCCGAAAATACTGAAGCAATAACCTTCCCAACCTTCATATGATGATCGTTTTGATTTCGGAGTGAAGTGATCTGATTTATAACGTGTAAAAATGGCCAACCACTGCTCTGAATCATTAACAAGTTGTTGTTTTTGATCGACTATGAGTAAACGCGGCACCTACTTTCAAAAAAACTTTATCGTGGTCAAATGTTAATGCATAATTGTGAACACACTGCCTTCTTATATATTTACGATTAGATATAACCAATTTGTGGACTTTTTGATGTTTTCTTCAGTAACCAAATTAATTGGATGATCAGAACATTCACCATCATTAGTCTCTGTACGACCCCGTTTAAATTCAACAAACTAATAACAAATGGTTGTTTTCGATCCAGCAGAGTCCAAATAACAGTTGAAGCCATTGCTGAGCTTGTACAGCGTTTTATCATCAAGAAGCAACGATAAATTAACACTTCTTCTTCTTTTAATGCTTATCCATTAATGGATGTTCGCGACCACATTTTTCATGGCTTCTCTATCTCTAGCGGTATGGATTAATGTCTGAATATCTTGTATACCCGTCCACTGCCTCACGTTCCGTAACCATGACATCCTCTTCCGTCCCAATCCTCTCTTACCTTCAATCTTGCCCTCGACTATCAGCTGAAGGAATTGATATTTATGGCCTCGCATTATATGGCCAAGATATGGACATTTTGAAAATAACAAAAGTAGCTTTACTTAAATGGCTGTCACTTTTTTCTGACTAAGCGCAACTCTATATTTCATAAACGTCATATGGATTTGACAACGCCAGCGAGTGATGTTATATCTGGATGAATTTGCTAATGCCTCAATTGAATAATAAGTACCTAATATAATATGTATAATAAAATATCTGCATTTTTTATATTATATGAGTACATATACCTACATATTGTAGACAATCGAAAAAACAACTTCTAATGAACAATATGAACGGAAACATTATTTATTTAGATGTGGAATAATTGACCAAAATTTGGGCGAAAATTACCAAGTAAATGAATGGAAATCACTGGACCACAATTGACTATGGAAGAAAGGAGGAGAATATTTTTGTTGAAAAATGTGTAGTTATTTATTTGACTAAGGTATAATTAAAGACAATCAAGAATTGGAAGAACTAGATCTAAATATAGAAAAATTCAAATAAGCGAGATGCAGCAGGCCATCATGCAACTTGAAATTAATAACATTAGAAGATACGAGTGTATCTGTTTGGGGAAGGGTTACAGTGAAGATATTGCTGCTTCAACAAAAAATCAGCTGAAAATTATAAAAACATAGAGTTAGAAATTGGAAAAAATAAATTGAATTTCAATATTTTATAATATAAGTTTGAATATCCGATGTAATGTAAATAAAAACATTTTAAAATCAAATTATTTATATAACTTGTTCTAACTGCTTTGTCTACTTCCAATATTTCATTTTGCTGTTCTGAAGTCCGCCTCATGTAAACCCTATACCAAAAAACATGGGATGATATTATTCATTTTCAAATACTTTTCCGAAATCTACAATACAACTTTTAATTAACAGTGACAAAATACTCCTAACTTCGAATGTTTTCGTCGTCGTTATTTCAAAAGCAAAAATGTTATATAATAGCATTTTGGTAACACCTCTATGGATTTTGAAATATATCAGTGCTCTTACCGCAAACATTTTTGTACATATTAAGCCCATTGGTGTATTACATTCAACAAACAAATATGATAACAGCTTAATCATGTGAAAATAACAAAAGGTGTTGGTTCATATTGAATTGATAAATTGAAAATATAAAAATTTCATTTCGGCCTCAAGCTGATTTTGTTTGTGGAATAATACAATGTTTGTCATCGTATAATTTAGAAGCATAAGGAAAAACTATGATACAACACGATGAGATAGCGGCGTTTAAGTCAGTTTGGTGGGTTCAGTTTTCTTCTTAATATAAAATACCCCACAAATGGTAAAAAAAGGAGTTTTTATATTAACTATAAACTTTGCGACTCAGTGATTCGTTAAAAATATTTCACCAATATGCCAAATTAAAATTGTTTAGATAATTTATAATCAAATTATAATTTTACAGTGCAATTAGTTGGTGTGAATACATTGGTGAAAATATCTGGCTCGATTGGAAAATCTTTAAAATTGCGATACGAACTAAAGTACATTGGATATTGTAGTAAATACATATCTGCAACACTATTGATCAATTTTGGTACAGATATTTCAGTATTAAATCTGCACGGAGGACAACATTGGCATCTGTGTGGCATTAATAAATACCCGAAATTAACACTTATCTCTCGCTTTCACTTTTAAAATAGGAATCAATATGAATATTGTATGAAATGTCTATTTGGTATTTATATTCCAGATTAATTAAATATTGTAAAATAATTAAAATAGAGGGTTGTTTATACTTCAAATCAGAATCCATTTTGTTTTAGATCTATTAAAATTCGCGTCTGTAGTTTGAAAAGTGGGACGTAGTCGGTGAATCCTTACATCGATAAAGGTATGTATGAGTCGAAGAAAAAATGTAATATGTATTTCAGTAAAAAACTGACTAGTCTCTCCAGTTTGCTTGCCTCAGCTTCGCTTTGGCCATAAATTTACAGGCTCGACTATAATATTTTGTCGTGGTGGACAATAAATCCCTATTTATTTAGTCGGAATGACAAAACAAATTGATAATGTTACTATTTCATCCGCTTTCAAAATTAAGTATATTTATATTTCTGGTGATGATGAAATTTTAATTGGTTTTGTTGCTAAAAACATTCAAAAATAATCCTATTTCATTACATATCATTAATCAGAAGATTTATTAACACTAACGATTTGCAGTCTCAATTTATCACAATCATTTCAGTTTATAAATATTCGACGTTAATATCACACAATTAATATGTCCACTAGTATATATATTGTTAACGGCACTCTCTAGAAGTATTTTATTGACAGACAGTACGATATGTTCCATATTACCTACCAATTGAGGAAAATTATCTTGTCGGATTTTGTTTATGAAATCCTTAAGAGATCTACTTTCATAGTACAGGCGCCAAACGAACTTGACAGAAAAACTCGTGATGCCGGTAGCTGTGTTGGCCCCTTTCTAACGTGGTAATGGATTTTTTTCGGAATGTTTTCTAAATATAGTGGAAAATGGAGAGGATATATTAGATTATATGAGCTAGTGAGGGAAGGCCGTGTTTCGACCTTGTTACACTTTTAACCGTCAGGTAGCAACAACTACCTGGGATTAATGCGGATTACCACTTCTTTTAAAAAGCATGAATGTAATTACGGAAAGCTTTATCGATGGACCAGACCCACTCACACAAGAATTGTTCAGCTGTATCCTTCGGTTCCTTGCAGAAGCGTCAAGGGCTTTCAGGAGGTTGTCCGATGTTTTTTATATATGGTAATTCACAAATCAGTGTCAAGTGAGTATATCAGCAACTTTTGCTTGTCTTCGCTTAATGAAGGGTCCTTTTGAGTTAGTAGAGGAAAAAAATTCTTTGATTGTCTCAAACCTGGTGTCTTACTATATGTTTTTGGTTTTCCACTTTTAAATGGCCTTTACATTTAAGAAACCTGTAAGAGGTTGGGAGATTACGTTAAGAAGGGAAATTGAGTGATCTGCACTGAAAAGTAAAGTTGTGTATACTTGCATAAACCTGTTAATGGAATTTGGTTTACGCTAAATCTACTTTCAGTGGGCGAACAATTCATCATTTGATAGAATTTGTAAAATCTTTAGTGCTTGTTGTGGACAATTCTTTGAAATGGGAATTACATATTGCCGCCTTATCTAAACAATTTTGGGCTGAGATCAGTTTCCAAAGAATTGAACTTATCAGCCTCCTTAACAGTTTATTATGCCTTTGTTGAGTCCGATATGCCCTTCCCTTCTGGGGTATGTGTGGTGCGACTCATTTTGAGTCTGACTAAACAGTAGGGACTTCTTTAAAAGATTAAATATTCTGACTCTTCCTATATTGAAATTTTATTTTATTTGTATCTGTATTTTGTTATTTTTATGTTTGTTTTTTAGTTTTTACAAGTTTTTGTCTACAAATTGTAACAATAACATTTTATGAGAATTGAATCATAATCATGAGAGATAGTTGAGTTAAGTTTTACTTAATTTATCTTAGGTTTCATAATTTGCAATAAACGATTCTACCGATTCGCCTACCAAATTATCAAGCTTCTCCATCTTTTGTTTCTTTCTTTTTGTGTGTTCTATAGTTCATTTTGAAATAACGTCATGATCAGATGCCCATATTTCTTGGGAAACAAACATTCTGTTATTTATATTGAAACTATTATTTGTAGCGATATTGTTCTCATCTTTTGGGACACTTCATCAAGCTCCTGATCTACCAGATTATGTAAAAAGAACGTAATACCAACCAGCTGCCAGACACAAATAAAATCTATACAGGTGGCAATACAAATGCAGGTGCAGTTTAACAAAAAGGGCAGCTGCGGACCCCGACGTTTTCTTTTATTTCTTTTAGTAAGAACATAATATAGAGGTTAATACTCTCATCGTATGAGATCTCATCAAATTTTAAAGAGACAAATATTTTTGTTTGTCAATGTCAATTAAATTTAATAGTCTAGACTTGAAACGAATTGTAACCAACATTACAATTATTACAGTAAATAAATTTCCTTTACAAAAGTACGAGATCAACTATTTTTTGATTTTTGAAAATAATATGTTTCGTAAGTTATCTAAAATATTGTATTGCTTTGTCACTCCATATTAAGTTTCTATAAACATAGGTGATAAGTCTTGTCGGTAATGAGATACAGAGTGTTAAATTTTAAGTAAGGGAAATTTATTTTTCGTGGTGTCGCTACTAAAGAATATGTTTATTCTAAGTGGCCTTTAAAATAATGTTGTCAAATACTGTGTCAAATCTTTAAACTAACGTAAAAAACGAATAAGAAATTTTTATCATACGAATTTTTGTGTTAACACAAATGACTAATATACACTTTTTGTATGCATTAACTATCGGAAATGCCTTTGAAGCTAGCCCAACGTTATCCAAATAATCGTTTACTATGTTCTGATACTTTTAATAAGATACGTATTCGTTTACACTAGACTGAAACTTTTTCTAAATCAAAGATTATTATGAAATGTGAGAACTCCACTAATGGAAAACCAGATTCTTCAAATTATTGACCAACATCCAGAAACGAATACTAGACATTTGCTACTTACTGACTATCCGCTCTGTATACAATATTGTCAATGGATTTCAAATAAAATCGCAAACAATCCCAATTTTGCTGTTAATATTCTGTTTACGGATGAAGTCATCTTTTAAAGACATTAATTTTCATAATGACTACATATGGGCAAATGTAAATCCATATTCAACATTTATAAGCACGGCTTCAACATTCCTTTTCGGTCAATTTTTGCCTTGGCATCAACATATGCTTTGAAATGTACTATTTTTCCTCTTTGGTTAACACATGTTGTTGCTTCTACTAAAATAATAAAACTATTCGACACCCTGTATCTCATTAGCAACAAGACTTATCACACATGTTTATAAAAACTTTCGTCTTAAAATAGGGTAACGAAACACCCACTACAATATCTCAGATTACTTAGGCATTACTTAGCAACCTGTATATACAGGGTGAAGAACATATCAATTTTTCAAATCATTTACTCTATGTAGTTTTCTACTGATTCTAATAAATAAGCGTATGTCGATTTGTACTTCTTATTTTGGATAGAAGGTACAGAGATTGAGTGCACGCTTTAAAGAGAGTCAGAAATTTTTTGACATACTTACACTCTGTGTGTATATTTAAAGAATAAAGAAGGCTGCATACAGTGACAATATTTCAAACACTGTATTTGACCGCCCATTTCCAAGTAAGGTCACAATGTCAAATACTGTTTCTTAAAATTTTAATAGAAGTGTAGCGTCATCGGAAATGGAAACCATGAACTCGATATGTTTATGTTTAAAGTATTGTTACTTTGTGC
Source organism: Diorhabda sublineata (assembly GCF_026230105.1). Lineage (NCBI taxonomy): Eukaryota > Metazoa > Arthropoda > Insecta > Coleoptera > Chrysomelidae > Diorhabda > Diorhabda sublineata. The sequence continues at coordinate 13,896,637 of NC_079476.1, forward strand.
CACACGTTTAACATTCAATAATTTTGAAATATTTTCAATAGTATAAACAAAAAAAAGCTGCAAGAGGAGATTATGGCGTTTACCTCGAAAGTAAGAATATATAATAATAATCGTAACGATGAGGAAGTTTGAAAGATATCTTGTTTTAGGAAATCCAGTTAATATGTTAAAGGTAATATCACGCGAACGAGTATCGAGAAGGATCCAGTATATTTCATACAAAACATTACCTCCACATCTACACGAAATACATTTTTGGGGACAGATGAATCATCTTTTGCCACAATAGTAGGAAGAAAAAAATCGAAGAGAACGAAAAGTCAAACTGTGAATGTGAGCATACATTAACAAAAAAATATATAGAAAAGGTATTAAGAGAGTTAGTTAAGCTTCAAGCTTTAAGTTTTCTTCTGAAAAGTTAGAGCAAAGAGTCTTGAAAGTTGGGGAATTTTCAAGTAGTCAATTTTGATTTTCAAGTAACAAATGCACAAATGATGCTAAATTCTTCCTACTAAATAATGTTTACTCCAGCCTAAACAACCATCACTATAACAACTTTTTGTAATTTTTCTAATGCTTTCGATTGTGTTAATCATAATAATTTAATAAACAAATTGAAGTTCAACGGTTTCAGAGACACATCTTTCGCATGGTTTAAGTCATACCTTACCAATAGAAATCAGCTTGTGAGGATTAATACAACGATGTCTTCTCGCAAGCCAATAAAATGTGTAGTGATTAAAGGCTCAGAACTAGGTCCTATTTTGTTTCTTTTGTTATTCAACGTCATTGCCTACCTAGATGTCAGTAGTAAAATGTCTTTTTGCAGACGATACTCGTTTTTCTTGAGCTCTCGGCACTTCATATTCTCAACGCACTTCTGTGTCTCAATGTTTCTAAAACTAAAATTTTATCATGTAGAAATACGATGCAGCTTTTTGTACTAAATAACACCATCACTGACGTCTTTGAGACTGTAAAATTCTTAGGGTTTGTTATAGACAATTCTTTGAAATTGGAGTTACATACAGCCGCTTTATATAAAAAATTTAGATATGCTTATTTCGCACTAAGTTCAGTTGCCAATGAAATAAATTTATTCACCTCTATAACAGTTTATTATGCTCTTATAGAATCGCATCTCCGATATGTCCTTCCATTCTGAGGTACGTGTTGTGCGACTCAATTTGAGCGAATCTTCAAACTACAAATCATCAACATCAAATAATTTCCATATACGAACAACCAAAAGACAAAATACGTACAAATCATTAATATATTTCATAACTGATTTCCTATGTTCATCAATATTTGTCATATCACATAAAAAATATTTAATTGTTATTTATTAATGAGTTTAATGACAAATATAAAGAAATGGATAATTAACATTGGCAACATCGAGCAAAAGTTCACGTCTCACTATAAACGAGGACATAACTTCACTTAAGCAAAAAAGAGATTAAATCGGTATCTACTAACTACAGTCCGGCAAAGAAACGTGCAGAATCTGCGGTTATTCCTCTCTGATCACGTGACACAACAAAGATGGCTTTATCCATAGCCGAAGTTAGCGACTGAGATGACATTTTCTTTGTGACAGAAGCGTACATTCTTAGATATAAGAGGTAAATGTATACCTACTTTCAACGACATTCTTAAGAATCCTCAGACGAAGCTTTGTACCTTTTGTTATGCAAATAATTCGGTTGATATCAGATTTTAACAATTCGAAATGACTAGGAACTATAAGTTTTTTTTTGCCTTTGTTTTTAAAGTATTGCTGCAAATATTTATTTTATATACTTTTATTACAGAATTATACGTAATTCAACTTAAAATACAAAAAGAATACATCTAAATGTTGTGTTTCTTATGTTCTGGATAAGGGCAGTGGGTAAAAAAAGGATTTTCCCAATTTTTATTACTCAGGAGGAATATATCACAATAAATCAGTAACAGAGAGTTTTAAAATAAAATGTTTAACATTACGTTTACCAAAACAGTTGATTTTACTCCAAGAATTCGTGTAATAAAAAAATGTAACAAATGACTAATTATATAAATATTCTTATACATGAACATTTGAATTGAATGTAGTAATTAAATATGTTTTTTGGTGAAGCTTCCATTTATTTTATTTATTAACTAGTTTTTAACGAAAGAATGGAAGTATCACGTCAATCGGAAGAAAACCCATTTAACCTTTAAACTGGCAAGATATTAATCAATTACTTTTTGTCTTGCTTCTATAATTTCCCATTATTTAGACCTCAAGTGAGACATTAAATTTTTTAAAATTTTCTCGTTCTTATGAATATGACCGTTTATAAAAATTCTCTTTTTCGTGTATTTGATTCAGTTTCAAGAATTTGTGAAACTTTATATTTGAATTTATTTTTTTTAATATTCCGTGTTTCGTTAATACAGTTTTATGTTTTAATCGTATTGATGACCTTTTAGTCTATTTTCTGAATACTGAGATGTCTGCCGTATGCAAACAGCGTCACAATCATTACAAGGTATTTGATATATGATATTACTACTTTTGTTTTTGGGTGTTTTACATTTTAGTTTAGTGAAATATTTGGATTGTTTGGATTTTTTAATGTCCTCTAAGACTTGAAATAATTCGATAGTTGTTGGGAAATTCCTTGTACATACTTTCTATTTGATTTTCTTTTCTTTTGATATTTAAAAACTAATTTTAAATCAGAAGAGACTTAAAATCAAAACGATTTCGAAACATAAATATATCAATAGGTCTAAGAAATAAGAAATTAAAAGAAATCGACTTTCCCAGATATCGAAACAGAAAAATTTTGGAATCATATGAACTAGATATTTGGGTGGTTAACAATAGTATATCTGTGTTCTTAAACAAATATATATTTAAGAAGAGAACAAAAAATATTTATTATTTGGATGAAATATAGTAAAATGAATTTTCTAACAAAGTTTGGCAAGATAAACTGGTTCAAAATAGTCGTTAATTATACAAGGTATATCTAATTGCTTAAAATTTCCAAATAGTAAAGGTCACGGTATATTTATTATTCATACAGGCAAAGCGATAGAGCATGTGAGTATAATAATTATAGACAATAATTCTAGTAGAAAATGTAACAAAACGTATATTTTCTATTTTTGATAAAATGATGCGAAATCTATACACACATCGAATAACATCTTTTATATTGAGGTATATAAGTTCCAAATTTTCCATAATAACATTACAATTCACAATAGAATGCACACACTGTACCTTGAAAGTTGCATCTAAACTAAGCTCCTCACTATATGGAAAAACCCAAAATCGTATTTTGGATAGAATTCGTCGGGAAGACACAAAATTTCTAACTTTCATTGGCAAATAGGTACTTATAGATCTAATGATAAGGCTATTTTCTGCATATAATTTGGTTTTTGTGATAGTTTTAACAGTAGGTACTTCATGTTTTACTTCTATAATAACAAAATATATGAGTGATAAATATATGTAAAATCAATTTGGACAATTGTAATTTATAGTGTGGTAATTATTTCTTTTTTTCCTCTCTCCTCTTATTTCATATACTTGCATAGATCACTTTTGAAAAGTAATTATAAAAAAAAAGTAATTAATTTATAAATGGAATATCTTCAATATTCTTCATGTATTCAATTCAAATACTCAAATATAACTTCGTAAATAAACCATGATTTAGTTAATGTTTTTAGGAAACAATATACTGGTTATCTTCGGTAGGACTAAACAATAAAAAACTAGAAGGAAATCATTATACGGTAGCCTACTTATGTAAATTAAAATATACATCTATGCTTCAATGGATTACCTACTTACCTACCTACCTACGACGCCGATACATAAAGAATATTAATGTATATATAACTATCATTTTAACGAATAATATTCGAACGAAAAGATATTAATTCAATTCTCTGAAGGTAAAATGGATAATTGTAGTCATATTAAGATTATAAAATCAATTGAACCCCGTTTACGCATTGGGATAAAATTCATCAAAAGTGGAAACAAAACTAAGATATCAACACAATCTTTTTAACTAAAATCACTCTATTAACTGGGAAGTTGGTTCTTTTACGCCGCTAACATATATCACATTTTCTGATGAAATTTAATAATTCAGTGCCCAGTTGGGTATACAACTATAATATTGTAAAATAAGAAAGTTGCAAGCTCTGAGGCTTGCAACTTTCTTATGTCAACAAAATAAGAATTTTATGAATATAAGGCATCAGACTTTATAACTGTATGACTATGTAATGTACAAAAGCTAGAAAAAAAATAACTTCATAGGAAGTTACCGTAATATCATTGTCAACCATTAAGTGATATAAAGTTCTTATGTTATATCTAATGGAATTAGAAGCGTCTAGCGTCTTAGAATGATGGGAATCATGATATGAAAAATGAGAATAATAAAATTGTGGGAGGGTTTCAATATTCAGATGTTAAATTTCAACATCTATGTACCTTTATCATAATAAAATACAGATTGAGTTTTATGTATGGAATGCCTTGATTATCTCGGAAGCGACTTGTATGATTTTTATGAATTTTTGTGGGTAACGGTCTTATGATACGGCCGGTATTATAGTAATATCTACATTGTTGTGAGATATTTCCTTTTACCAGAAAAATAATGAACTATGTTATTTAAAATGGATCACTCTGTATATTTTTCATTTCTCGATATCCAGGCAAATCGATACTTCACAAACGTCCATTATGAAAATTTCACGTGATAATAAATTCCATCCATTCAAAGTAACGTTGGTTCAAGTTGTCAGTTGTCGATCTTGATAGACGTAAAGAGTTTGCAGACCTAATGATGGAAAAATCTTATAATCAAAACGATCAAAATTTTTTAAGTTTTGCGATGAGGCCACTTTTTGTATTAATGGAAACGTAAATCGGCATAATTGTAGATTCTGGTCATGTAACAATCCTTGTTGGATGCGGGAGTCCCACACCCAATATTCCGTCAAACTGAATGTATGGGTTGGATTAATAGGCGACAAAATAAATGGTCCCTTTCTCAATAAGGATAATTTAAATGTTCCGGCGTATTTCGATTTATTGGAAAATAGTATTATACCCGTTTTGGCTCGGATATTTCCAAATCCGAGTATTATCAATATTAATGTCCCGAGTGCATGTCAAATTGTCGATAATTTAATTTTCTCGAGTGCGCGAATGCGCACGAGAGGAAATTATGAGACAATTTGACATGCACGAGAGGGCATTTTGGCAGACCATTTCCTGAGAAAAATTTAATTTAAAATAAACAAATAAACAATAATTGTTCCTTTTCTTAAAATATAAAATTAAAACCAAATGATGTTTATTAATTATTAATCCTAGACGAAAATTTGGCACTAGTGCAAATTATCGATAATTTGCACTAGTGCAGTATTATCGCTGAAATTTGATCGTTACTAGGTAAACATAAAATAATACAGCTTTTTGGTTGGCTTAAATTTTTCGAAGGAAATAGTCAATTACATTTATAAAAAACTTCATTATTGGAAATATTCAGACAATATTTGGTTACAACAAGATGGTGCCCCACCTCACTATGCGTGTGTGATGAGCAAATACCTAAATAATGTGTTTCCCAGAAGATGGATTGGAAAGCGTGGTTTTAACGAATAGCCCCCGCGATCATCCGACATGAATCCTGTAGACTGCCTGCCAATATTTAGGAACTGAATGATAGGATCACTACAGGTATAAGAAGAATTGAGCAGTCAGGGATGTTGAACATGTATTGGAAAGTTTAAAAAATCGCATGGCTTGCTGTATTGAAACAGAGTGTTGATGATAAAATATAAAATTAGTAGAAGTTGAGCCAAGAAAAACCAACAAACTTTAATTTATTGCAGTGAACTCATATTATGGATTATCACAAAATGTGAGAAATAAAAACTAAAATTGAATATAAAGTCTAAAATAAATAAGAGTTAATATCATGACAGACAGATAGATCCAAAGAAATAACGATTAATATCATGACGGACATATTGCTAAGACCGAGGAAAGCATGCATAGAGGTGAAGAAAATGACATAACGGATTGATTTTGTATACAAATGACATTGGACCATGGTATACAAAATTTCCAGAAGAAAAATGTGAAAGTGATGAATTTCAAATATGAAGCAAAAAAGAGAGTAGAGCATTTGTGATAATATTTTCGTAGTGGTCCATAATAGCGTGGAGAAATGAATAATGCTGGTGGATACAATAATAATCTCTTAGCGGTTAAGAAACTGGTCTTACACTCAACATCAATTATTATCAGGAAAGCAGATAAGAAAGGACGATTGCAAGGTCACGATAAATCTAAAGAGTAAAAGAAATTATTTGGATGAAATATTAAACGAGGTTGGAAAACAAAATATGAATATTTTCGAAATGTACATTTATAACAGATACAACATGGGTAGCATCTAAAACAGTAATCGCAATGAAAAAAAGTCAGTTCTAGAAATTACGTGAAAATAGTAGTTTATGCAGATTAACAATTGTCATGATAATGATGTTTATAACATTTCTGTGCTATTGTTTATAATACATTTTGATGGGACTATTTTTCCATTTGTCGGTATTAGTTTTATATTTCCGAGCCGGAAGAAAGATAAGTTGGCTATTTGAAAGTTCAATATGTAATTCAGAACGAGAACTAACTAGTATATAATCAAGATGACAGAAGACTGCGTTAAGTGGTAATGGTTATCTTAACTTCTAAATTGATTTAATCTTATGGAAATGAAATCCAGGTTGTTAGCAGGTTTTGATGGTAAAATAGAAACTTGAAAATATGGTGTATCGTTATATCCACTCAGTGTGCATCAAATTTATGTGTTATAGAGTAAAGTCAATATCACTATATATTTTTCTACTTCTTCACCACCGCTTTTATTTTTTGATTTACACATTTCTAAAGGATTTGTTGTTTCAGCGCAAATATGTGAGCTTCTTTTTCAATATTGGGGTGTGATCTAATTAACTAATTTCACTTCCAGTTCTATTACTATAGATTTCTTGTGAATCTATTTCTAAAACGTCGTTATTACTTTCAAAGAAGTTATTTTTGAAAATAAATATTCCTTTTTCATTTTTAACAAAAGTTTGTAAATATGAATAAAGTACTTGTTGACTGCAAAAATAGGTGTACATATATTTTGACTTGTTAAGAAAAAGCTTTATGTGATTTGATGACTAAATAATTATCTGATGTTGGTGATAAGAGTTATTTAATATCGAAGATAATCTAAATGGGCACCTGAAATAGGAAGGAACGCTTGCCTATATCAAAATACTGAGTACTGAGGGCACGAAAAAGATGTGCGAATATGTTATGCTTAAACAGTTAATAAAAAAAGGAGAAATTTAGGCAACACAGTAACAACTAAGTCTAACTGAATAATACTCGTTACAAAATATTTGAGCACTGATTGTGAGATAAATTGGCAAGCTACAATAAATAAAATAAAATTAAATCTATATGGTAAAAGAAAAGTGATAAAAAGTCGTATTTTATTGAAAAAAAAGTTGAATGAAAATTTCTGCGTGGACCTCATAGAATGAATTTAAAACTTCACTTCAAATTGTAGACAAAAAGTTTTGCAGGGGATTATTATAGGGCGACTTATATTAACAGAGTCAATTTATTTGAGGAATATCTGTATCTGTTCTTGTATATGATTGCTTGGTGCATTAAAATATAAGAGCCTCATCAAGCAATTCAAAGGATCATATATAAGGTGAGAAGCTAACCAAACGCTTTAAATATGTTGTCATGCCTCCTGCTGAATCCCATAAAAAATAGATCTTTTGCTCTTAAATATGATAGAGTAAAAATTTGGAAAATAGTTTGTTTTCATGAAGCAGGAGCAGGTAAGAAGTGTTAACTATCATTGCAGTTTTAATGATACTATCTAGTTGTATAATAGTTTCATTATTGGAAGAGGAATCTTGCGGGAGATTATTAGAGGGCAGGTTTGTATATAAACAGCTATTGGTGAAATATCAGTATCTGCTGTTGTATGTTAATCCTTATTGCATTAAAATGAATCGGAATAACTTGATTTTCTGTGGTATATAAGTGCTTCAACAAGAAATTTAATAAGTGATGAAGAAAGTGAAAAGCTGTCACAACGCTTTAATATATTATCTTGGATAGCCAGCTATCTTGTTGTATAATAGTTTCATTCTTATAAGGCGCAATCGTGCTGGATTAATTGTTACACTGAAACTTCAAGAAAACTCATAGCCTATCACTATTTTCTGTTTGTTTCATCTATTCATATTCATTTTCTTCAATGAACAATTTACCTTTATGAAACTCAATATTTTCAGGGATGTGCAGTGAACAAACTCAAATGCATTCCTTCATCGTTTTAAATCTTCAATCATACAATATGACCATCAAGTTTCTGTAACTAAATTAATTTTGCTTCTTTTAAGTAAAGTGGCCAAAGAAATACTAGAACTAAGAAGAGACGAATTTAGAAAAGAGACGAAATTGACAACAAGGAAGATATTATGTAAAAACTGTGTTCTTAAGAAAGATGAAATTTCTAAATATTTAATGTTTAATCGTGTTGACTGTGTCGAAGTTTATATCGATTAATATAGTTTCAATTTACAATGCAAATGCTGTACATACTAAAACTCTTCATCGGTAACACGAGAGAAAATAAAGTTAACGATCGAAAAATAATGTGGATTTGATTGACGTGACATCAAAATGAAATTGAAATGATGAATTGTAAGTTTAAACGCAGTGTATTGGCCGAGCAACAGATCAAGCCTGAAGAGTTTTGTATTATGTTGAAAACTTCTAGGTTCAAATATGGTGGGTATGTAGCCTATAGCGTTTACGTGCCGAATATGGAATGTTAGATTTTGTTTATGAGGTTATTGTGTGCAACTATTTGAAACAACTGGAAATTTAACATCGAAATATTGGATTAAGGTTTTGGTCGTCGTTATTTTAATAGCGAAAATGTTATTATACATCGATGTAAGAAACATTGAAACTATACAAAATAGCATTTTCGTAACATCTATCGATCTTGAAAATTAACAGTGCTATTAACGATATTATCTTTGTACAGAATGAGCCCATTAGTTCCATTGTGTTTTGTTTGGAAATATGGTTGGAGAAGGAAGCTATGCACAGGTATGTAGGAACATCATCACATGTCATTATAGAAATACAGAAAAATTTTTTAAATATATTTTTTTAAAAGGAAAATGTTCATAAAACATGAATTTCTAAAAGAAATTTCTTTAAGATTTTTGAAAAGCCCTTGTAGACAGGTTATGTATTTTCTTACTTAATATTAACTTGTATCAGTTTATATGACAAAAAAAAATGTAACAGGATCTATTAAATAGATAACGGGAATTTTCAAACTTAGTATCTAATTTTACAAAATTGGTCTCGATGTTATGCATAAGTAATGCATAACGTTGTCCAATTATGTACTGCCTAAAACCAAAAAATACTTTCTCGCTTATCAGATATTCATTCAGTTTTCACAAGTATGAAAAATTGACCATTTCCTGTACCATTACTTTCGAATTTTTACAATATAATAATGTTGATTCGTTATTCTAAAACAAGATGACACATAAAAAAGACGAAGTCAGCTTGTTTTTAGAAATCAAAATTCATTCAATTGTGTTTAAAACTAAAAATTTCTCTGGAATTTTCTAGACATTCCAAATATCTTCAAGTGTATTTGCTCAAAACTTACGATGAACTCGATGTACATTAAAAAAAATTGTATTTAACCATTCTAAAGTTTTACAAAAAATGGTCCATGAAACACAAGAAATGAGTATTGCGAATTGCGTTTCTGAGAAAAATTTCTCTGGAAATTTCTAGATATTACAAGTTTAATCAATTGTATTTACTATCGACGAAGTGTATCCACTGTCTTTCAATGTCATTAAAATGCATATGCAGTTTATGCAGATTTTCTTTATAATTATGCGCTTAGAAAATTGCTAAACAAAAAATAGAAAATTAATAGTCGTAGTAAAAATTATTATAAAAGAAATCACCAGAAATTTCTAGACATTTCAAAATCAGTTAATTGTGTTTAAAATGACGAAGTTGATACGCTTTAATAATTGTCATGATAATTAGTTGTTTACAAAATATTATGGTTACTGTATTGAAGCACATTTGAATTAGTTTATTTTTTCTTTTATTTGTGTAAGTTTTAAAAATTATGTAATTTTATTCGATAATGTGAATGTGAAACTTGGCTTAAAGTTTTTGATACTGTGAAAAAAGAATAGAAAATTTTCTCGTAGAAAATATTTTAATCTTAAGATGTGCTAACAAATTATTATTAATACATATTTTTTAGATTTTCTAATATCATCAACGTAGGTATCACTATTATAGCAGATGATTTCTACCAGTTAGTTTTCTCAAAAAGTATATGCAGATTAGTAATTATCCTCATAATCATGTGTTTACAAAAAAGGTTTATTGTTCATAAATGGAGATGAAGTTTATGCAGATTATAAATTGTAGTCGTGTTTACAAAATGTATTTTTAAGATATAATTTTCGAAACTTCTAGATATTTCAACTTCAATCTATTCCATTTATAACGAGAAAGTTTATGCCGATAAATAATTGTCTTTATTATTCATTTAAAGAATCAGTCCATTGTTCTGGAATGACAAAGTACACGGGAAAAAGAACCACTACGAGAAATTGTGTGAAAATTGGGTTTCCAAGAAAAATTTTCTGGATATTTCTAGACATTTCAACATCAATCAATTGCGTGTTTAAAAGTACTGATGAAGTTCATACGGTTAAATAATTGTCATGATAATTATTTGTTTACAAAATTGTTTTGTTTCTGTTTCTTTGAAAGAGTTAATTTTTCCATATTAGATTTGTAAATTATTTCATTCGAAAAATGTGTAATTGTTAGAAATTTTCGACATTTGAATATATTGAATATTGAAGAATATATTTGATTGAATTTTTATAGAACATTATTTCTAACAGGAAGATTTCCCAATGGCAATATAATGTATATGTAGGATTTGCAGATTAGTAATTGTCTTCATAATAATGTGTTTATAAAATTGGTTTATATTTTTAAAAGTAGCACACAAAGAATAGATGTAAAAATTATGTGTCCACTAAATAGTTCTCTGGAAATTTATAGACATTTCAAATTCAATCAATTGGGTTTAAAACTAACGACGAATTTAATACGAATCAATAATTGTCTTGATAATTGATTGTTTACGAAATCGTTTTGTTACTGTTCTAAAGTGCATTTGTATGAGCTCATTATACTATTTCTTGGTATTAGTTTTAAAAATTGTGTAACTTTATTCGAAAATTATTAATCTTACTTTTGTTACTGTGAAAATAGATTTCATAGAAGTTTTCTCAAAGCATATGCAGTTTATGTAATTCAGTAATTATATTCATAATTACCTATGTGCTTAACAAAATCGGTTTATTTTTCTAATAGGAGCTAGTACCAAAAAATAAGGAATTTATAGATATTTCAAATTCAATGAATATCGTTTAGAATTAAAGACGAAGTTTATGTAGATTTTTCAATGTCCTCATAATTTAAGCGTTAAGCATTCCTTAGAATGAATTCTCGAAATTTCTATAGATTTGTACAGTTTATAACTAACGACGAAATTTATGCAAATCAATTTTTATTTTTATCATTACGTGTTTACACACATTTCAAATTCAATTAATTGTAGTTAGTATTAACAGCGGATTAATAATTGTCATGATAATAATGTGTTTCTTCATTCATTGGTATTAGTTTTAAAAATTATTTGATTTTATACGAAAATGAAATCTGGTTTGAAGTTTTTAATTCTGTAAAAGTACATTTGATTGACCTTGTTATATGTTGAATAGCAGCTTGAAATTTTCCTATAGATAATATTTCATTAATGATAATACATTAATGCTGCATATCAAACATTTTCATACAATCAATATACCAATATAGTATTTTACATATCAGATAATTTCTACCAGGAAATTTGATCAATGCATATAGAATAGGTATTATCCTCATAATTATGTGTTAACAAAGTGGAGATATTGTTCTAATAGAAGCTCGTACACCAAAAAATAAGAAATCACTATGAGAAATTGAGTTTCTTAAAAAGATTTCTCGAAATTTCTGGATATTTGAGATTTAATAAATTATGTTTATAAGTGTAGATTATTAATTGTCCTCATAATTATATGTTTACAAAATTACATAGTTATAATATGGACTGGAATATGAAAGACAAATAATCATTAAATGTAAATTGTGTTTTGAAGAAAGATTTGTCGAAATTTCCACATATTTTACTTTTAATCTATTTAGCTTAGAACTAACGACGAAGATAATGGAGACCAATCATTGGCTTCATAATTATGTGTTTATCATACATCAGTTAATAAAAGCCGATAGCTCGTGTAAAACCAGAAATTAGAGAATTTATCTGAAAATTATATTTCCAAGAAAAATTACTCCGGAAATTTCTAGACATTTCAACATGAATCAATTGTGACGAAGTTGATACGAATAAATAAATTGTTATGGTAATTATATGTTTACAAAACTGAATTATTACTGTTTTATTACATTTCGTTCGTTAACACAGTTTTATTTTCCTATCGTATTGATGACCATTTAGTCTATTTTCTAAATACTGAGATGTCTGCCTTACGAACACAGTTTTGAGTACATTTTATTAAGTTTTCCATTTGTCAATATATATTACAAAAATTTTGTAGTCTTGTTCGAAAATGATGAATGAAAGATTTTGATAATGCGAACAAATGTTTTTATTAATTTCTTTCGTGCTCGGCTATTGCACTAACATTATTCTCGCATATAATCGTTGAGTAGTTAGATTTAAGCAGAAAATGTTTTCTTTAAGCACCATATACGTCACATACAGTCAAAATATGCTTGGTAATTAAATTGAACCTGGTACAAATGGATCTGGAGAAAGAAAACATTAGATTAGTCTTGAAAGGCATGCGAAGTTACTTAGTTGAGAGTCATTTAAGTAAAAGTGTCGGTGTAAGGAAGTCTCATCTGCATTCCAATTCTGAATATAATAAATAAGAGCAATTTTGTCAATTGGTTTGCTAATTCGGTACATATGTTGTTAATGTAGGAAGGAAACCATATGATTATTTTTTTTATTTTTTAGCATATCACATATAGACTGGTGATCGGTGAAAATATTTTGAATTTACTGTTGACTCTACCACTACACCAACACTCACAATCACACTGTCTAACGTTCGCTTCGATAATCAAGTTATCGTCTTGTCTTGTGAAAGTGAAATTTATAGCTCTATTTTGTGATACAACTACGATTAATTTGACTGTTAGCTGCTACATATTTTTGAGGTGTAAAAAATAACGAAAAATTCATTTTTTATGATGAAACAGATTCCTATTTTTATTTTATTTTTAAAAATATTTAAAAAACTCATTTTTAAAATATATAATTTTATAATTTTTTAAAGACAGATAACAATTTGACATTTCGACTTCTTTTAGTTTAGTTTATATTGATGAATAGATGACCTACATCATTAATATCAAAATAAAAATAAAATCAAAATAAACAAGAATGATCAATGTTTCCTTAGTTTTTACATCTCAGATATGTAGCAGTCATCAATTAAATTATTTGTAGTTGCATTAGAATTCACAAAATAAAGCTATAAATATTACTTAATTTAGGTCTTTTTATCATTTATAGCTTTTTTCGTTTTTATGAATGTGAACCATTTCTAAAAATTCTATTTCTTGTGTATTAGATTCCGTTCTAAGTGTTTTTGAATCTTTATAATTGAATTTATATTTTTTTGATATTTCATGGTTCGTTAATGCAGTTTCATTTTTTCTATGAAGACAGCGTCACATTTAGCACAAGGTACTTGATATATAATATTACTTCTTTTGTTTTTTGATGTTTTAGATTTTCGTTTAGTGAAATATTTGGATAATGTATTATATCCTTTAGACTTATACTAATGTCATATTTATTATGATGCATTATATATTTTTTTTTGATAAAATTTTCTTACTAACAATGTACCAATACAGCAGTTGTTATAGCACATGATTTCAACTAGAAATCCAAGAATTCTTAATGTCATGTTAATATATATTTATTTTAAATACTGCCTAAAACCTACTAGCTACTGTTTATTTTAGAAGTTTATGCGAAAATCAATTTAACGTTCATGTGAAACCAGTAACATCATTTCTATTTTTTTTGTTATATAAATAGAGTTTCCGGATAAATTGCAATTAGTAATAATGTGTTCATAAATATAATTAGAAAACGAGGAACGATAAAGTTATTAACCTCTATGGTTGCTGGATTAAGTGAAAATTACTACACTTTTCAATCTCCTGCAGTTTTAAAATTTTTAAAATAATAAAAATGTAACAATTGTATAAAGTGTAGCGATATGACTGGACCCTTGGCTCTTTGACTTTTTCGACAGCTTTCTTTAATTGTTGCTAGTTACTCCAAGCTCAGCAATTTCATGGCCTATTAGTTCTTATGGATAGGGATTCAGAAGAGCTTTACTACGTTTTAGCAGTTGAGTGCCATGTAGGATTTCAGAATCAGTTTTTGGATAGGTGGTCAGGTTTTGCAGAGCAGTTAGTGCAAATTTGTCACACTTTTCTTGTGAGGAGAGCTGGGTCGAAGTGAATATGGTATCTAGTTCGGTCTGCTAACTACACAGTTGTAATATATTATAAAAGTTATAAACCGTTTTAATCAAATGCGAAGCTGAACATGGAATAAAAATCGTAAATGTTATAATTATACATAGTAACCCTCAACCAACTTACATTGAATTATTGTTATTCTTTTTACAATATTAGAAGCTGTTTGCATGAGGGGAAATCGAAAACACAATTCGCTAATACGAGTGTATATGCAAAATAAGGGAATTAAAATAATATTTACTACCCATAAACTTTAAATCGTAAGTTTAAATACATTGGCGGGTTTCAGAAGAGAAATATTATATATGCAGTCAAAAATGTAAATAGTGCAAAAACTAAATTTCGGAACTCATTATCAAATCCTCTTATATAATTATTTTGCTGATGAGCATTGGAGTCATTTTTGACTATTTGCCTGCTAATTTTTTAAATACTATGCTAATGTGGTAAAGTAAGCAAATTATAGTAACTGTAATTTTTTGGGATGTGGGTGGAAGTCACGTTTAGGCTAGTAATTGGTAAAAATAATTTTAATTGATGATATTTAAGCGAGTGAGTATCTTTTACAACGAGCTGTTAAGGAAGCGAGACTGAATTGATGTATTATGCAATCGTAAAAAGTTATGAGATCCATGTAAAACCAAACTAATGAATTTATTTCTCTTCAAGGCTCCTTCGAACTAAAGTTATTTTGAATACAATTGATTTTATGAATCATGAAAATATGCAACCATCTGATATTGTTAATGTCCATCACGCGAGCATATAATCACATTTACGAATATGTAATCAAACTACAAAACTTAGTAAAGAGATTGTAGAAAATGTTATGATAGGAGATTACCAAGAGATTTGGTGTTATTTTGTATCAAATGTTATTGACAAGGAAAACGACTACCTACAATATTTCGATTTTTATTTCCTATATTTACTTTTATAGAGATATCATCATCATACCTAGGGCTACATCATTACAGGGTGACCTCGACTTTCTCTAGCATCCTTGCAAGGACCATCCAATTTGTTGTAACAATTATTTGTAGTATCTTCAAAGCATCTTTCCATATAAGCCTGGGTCTCCTTCTGCCTCTGTCGCCCATTGGTTTGACCTTGAATTCCTTTGCGGCGCTGCTTTCGATGTGTGCAGCATGTCCTGCCCATCTAAGCCAGCCAATCTTGAATTATACGCCTTTTTATCTCGTTATTAATGTCATTACCGAGGTTTTTGGAGGCCCACGAACGAATCCACCGGTTCCATGTTATATTCTCCAATTGGAATATTTCTAGCCCTGCGCTCTTTCCTCGTAGCCATGCACGTTTTATTCGCATTGATTTGCAGTCTGTTTTAAAATTTAGAAAAGATTCTTTTCCTTTACTTAGGGTTCTAGAGTTCAGGTCGATGTCGTCTCCGTAGACAAGCACCTGCGATAATTTTTCATAAAAATACTGTTGACTCGAATGGGTCCGAGATTTCATTCTGTATATTGAAGTGACATACCACTTTTGACATTGTCATCTTTTTCAATTAAATTAGAGTGTTTATGGCCTGGTAGAGTTTCGATCTTAGAATACTATGATATGCCGCGCTAAAATCGATGGAAATGTGGAGTGACATAATCTGAAAATCTCGTCTGTTGACGATCGACCTGGTAATCCATATTGGTATTGTTCGCATGTTATCAAGATATAGATAAACTGATAAAAATATGAGTATTAGATATATAGTGTGAATTTTGAATTACAAAACATTGTGCTTGTCTAAGTTGGAATTTATGGAACCGTTAGTGATATTCATACTGAATATACTGTTTACATCACCACTACACTAACATTCATACTTACACTGTCTCACGCGCATTTGGATAACCAAGTTATCGTCTTCAGGGACTGAAGACAGTTTTTTAGTTTGACTTCAGTCTCTGAAGACGAAAACTTGGTTATCGAAACGCGCATCAGACAGTATAATTGTGAGTGTTGGTGTACTGGTAGTGTAAACAATATATTCAGTATTGTGCTTGTCTTCCAATTATCGAACACTCTACTAATAAATCCAAACTTCCTCACTTAGGACATATTTCTTTAGTTTTTAAAGATACTCAAATGAAATTGATAATCCTCGACTGATCTGCTCAATCTATCGAAGAACTATTTTTGCAGAATTTTCCAATTGTGTAATTATTGTGTATTATTGTTTTCTAAAATTTTGGAATGCAAGTTTTGGGATGAATCTTTTTGTCTTCCCCTCTGTATTGTTCACATTTAATATGGAATCCAGATCTCATTCAATTCTATGAATCTTTCGTCCAAGTAAGCTAAATTTATTTGAGGGAAAATACGATACTCATAAAATTCTAATAGCACAAATACGCAAAAACTACGAGAGACTACCTTGTTAATAAAATTCTAACTGATATTGATGATTCAACGTAATCGGACTTTACACATTGTACCATTGTACAAGTTAACATAATTTCAATGACACCTAATATCTGTGTGAATTTACCGCACATGAACCTTGTAACGTACTACGCTTTATGCATGGGTGGAGTAGGTAACAACATACTTTGTTACCGTAACTTCAATTCGATATACCTACTCACTTATAACGTGAACGGGTCGAACAGACTTTCATGAATTTCCTACACCTACACCTATATAAATACAGTGTAGAAATCACAAATAATGTATTTTATAAACGGTATACCCAGATGTCGGTTAAATTTTTTTTTTAGTTTAAAACCCTGGATTATATATATTAAATTGACATATTGTTAGTAGTGAAATAGTAATATTACTTCTGGTTATTGATTCATTCTCATCTAAATATATAATATAATATATAAATATATGAAATTCAGAAAATCGTTTCCACACAGATCTTAACCTCATTCTAAGAAGACGTTTTTGGATCTTCTATCCTTACAAGATGGTACACTAGACTTTGTTAAATTCAATCATCCGAGAGTTGAACAAAGTCAAAAATTTTGAAGGAAATTCTAATGTTCTGAATAGGTACTACGTCATCAGCGCCGATTGTGTAGGAGAACGACCGGCCTGTTTGACAAAATGGTACTGGCGAAAGTGCTATTCCTAACCTAACCACAGAGAGATGACTTGTTGATAAAAAAACAAGAAAATTTCATATGCAAGGAACCTATTAATTTTGAGATACTAAGTGTTAAAGTTTAACAAATATATTCTGTGTCTGTGTGGATGTAACTTGTAGGGCGAAACTCGATCGGCGCTGTTGACGTAAGCAAGCGTTTGACGAGTTGCCAGAAAAGATGAAAGAAGAGTAAAAATATTACACTTACATAAGCTGCATATCGTTCGGAATCAAAATGCAATTTTATTCTCTATTTGGTGGAAAATTAATGCTAAGAATATGTTTTCAGTTCCTTTTAATAGTGAAAAGATAGTCACAAGAAAAATCTATACAGAGTTCATATTGGATACTACGAATTTTACTTTGCAAAATTTATTAAAAAGTTAGTTTTAATTTTTTTAGGAAAGTTAAGTGATATTTTATCGACTAATCTCGACATTGTAATAATTTGGAAAAATCCACATCTAAAATATTCAAACACAAAAATATAAAAAGATCTATCAAGGACCAAAAAAAGTCCTGAAGAAACATTTCTCTTTTTCTGCAAGGATTTGAGGAATAGGGAGGTACTTATTTCAAAAAATTTGATGTGAATCAAAGAAGGTTTCATATTTAATTGGATTATAGACCTCTCTAGCCCAGTAGATATTAGTAGAAAAAAATATATTATATGATTAAATACATCCATATTTATTTTTGCAAGTAACAAATTTATCTGTATGTCGATTTCAGAGAGGGTTTTGATAATATTTCTGTTAATGAATTGTTGTTAGAAAAAAGTAATTAGATAGCATTTTTATGTATTATAGTGAGTTCATTATATTATATTGTGACAAAAAATATTACTAAGGGATATGAAATAATGCCAAATATGCAAGATTTCAGTACAATGCACCAATATAATTTACCTTCAGTTTTCTAGACATAAGCCTTGAATCTATTAGCTGATCTAACGTTTTGTACTGTTCTTTCAACTATGACAACGTGTCTATTATGTACAATTCATTACCCTATTAACAAATTCTAATGACCCTAACCTGCCTAAGCGACTATCGTCTCACCTAATATTGTACATGGTTCAGCTTTTTTTTTTAAAGTTATTGAGTCATTATAAAAAATTGTAGTATAATAAAGTGACTTTCATAATCTTTCACACATTACTGTATTTATTACAAAAATTTCAATGTGTTTTACAAAAACTATTGAAGCAATATTACTTTCTTAATGAAGCAGATCAATGAATTCGGAATTTATTGACAAATAAGTATAGTACAAAAATGAGTCTAATTGTACGATTCATCCCGATGAAAATTTTATAATTATTGTACTTTAGATTTTCTTCTAAAAAAAAAAACTATCATGGAAGTAATTTTATTGGCAATTTCATCAAAGCTCTGGTGCAGTAGCAACATGAGGAGTAAACTTTGATAATTATAAAATAGTAATGTACGCCAGAGCCTCAGCAAAATTCGAAAAGTAAATTATTAATTTTTTTTTCCAAATATTGTAATATTTAAAGCATCGGATTGAATTTGATTAGAGCTTGTATTTCATAAGTAAATATCACAGAAGGTATGTATTTAGAAAATTTCGAAAAATCTGCAGTCCTTTTGAGATACTGTAATCGAAAGACAGATACATGATTTCAATTTGAAAACGTAAGTAATCCGTTTCAATGCATGCATCGAGCAATCGATTAGTAGGCAATCTACCTGGATGTCTTCATCAAAGAAATTTCCACTATTTTTTCATGAATAGCGAATAGTTGTTTTTTCTAGTATTTCTATATTATGGAAAATATTTGGGTCTTAAATCATGAAATCCATCATTTGTTCACAAAATTCAATTCTTTTGTCGATGATTTCGATATATATGTTAAACAAGTGGTATTTCACATTTCTTATTGGCGTGTCGCATATAGTCTTCTGCAGTAAAGGTGCCTAAAACTTCAGTTTGTGTTGTTTTACCCACAGCAAAGGGATTGCTACTTTTTGTCAACAACAGAACCTGTTTCACTGAATTTGGCAACAAATTCCAACACATATTTATGTTTTTAATATTCGTAAAAATAATATCACAAATCGTTTGTGTTACATAAAGCTTGTTTACAGTTTTCCCTCGATTCTCATTAATAGAAAGATCAAGATAGTTAAAAATATAGTTGAATGATCTTTAAAAAATATCTTTAAAAACCCTATAATAACCACTAATTTCCAAAAATATTGTATTCACATAAGAATTTTTTGAATGATACAATAATAAAGACGTTAATGACCGATTTAACAAATTAACGTTAAATGACACGATTTATTATAGAAGAATTGAATACATATGTTTTCAATTATTCGCGAAACTACCTCTCAATAATTAGATGTCTTCCTTTATCTATAGGTGCTTTTAATCTAGATGTAAGTCTCTATTTTTCCAAGAAATTGTTGCAGATAGATAAATTAAGTCAAGACGTAATTATCAGAACAGGTCGAGAATTTGTGTTGGAAGTAATAGTTTTTCACATAAAAATGTTGAATTGAACATTTTTGTGTCTATTAGTTGTGATGTCTTTGTATGTAGTCTCGTTTTACAAAATTATCCGTATTTATCATAATGAAACTTAATGCACTTAATAACCGAATTCAAGTGTTCATTCTAGAGTTGTGTGGTCTTTTAAGTTGGTAACTAGAATAAAAATGCGAGATTTGTCTCTAGGATAGTTCAACTGGTAAAACTTTTAGTGCGTAACCAATATCTGGTTCGATTCCTATTCTGTGTCATCCAAATTATGTTTTTTTTTTATCGAAAATAACTAAGTAGATCTCCCCTTTGGCTTTATTCTCCATTTCCCCATTTACCTAACTCGAATAAATTAGTGATATGAAAGTTTTGGATACACACGCTTGTATAATATTGTCTTCTATTTTCTTATCAATAATTTAACTCTTATGTTAAAAATTGATTTCTACATTTTAGTTTGATTATTGCTTGTTTTTTTAGATTTTTTAAACTTTAATTTATTTTCTTCAGTTTGAAACCACTAAAATTAACATTGACATTCTACAACCATCAGTTGTATGAAAATAATGTTTTATAAAGCATTTGTAATATTTTAAAAATATGACCGATTATTCAGATTTCCCTTTTTTACCCAGTAGTATTTTGGTTGAGAATGTGAAACGGATATACGACATCGCCTAGCTAGACATCGGTGGTAAAATATGTCTGTTTATAGACGGCACTAGTTTCTCTTGGAGCTTCATAGGACCATATCTAGTGACCAAATCACCTTTAATTCATGGTGGATTCTAATCTTTTCTGTCTCAACGTTTCTAAAACTAAAGTTTTATGATATACAAATATATTGCTGCCGTTTTATTAAATAACGCCACCATGGACGTCGTTCTATCTGTAAAATTCTTTGGGCTTTTTGTGGACAATTTCTTGAAATGTAAGTTACATATTGGCACCTTATATAAAAAATTAAGTTCCACCTGTTTCCTGAGATCAGTTTCCAAAGTACTGAACTTATTCATCTCCTTAACAGTTTATTATGCCCTTATTGAGTCGCATCTCCGATACGCCCTTCCCTTCTAAGGTACGTGTGGTGCGACTTAATTTGAGTGAATCTTCAAACTACAAAAGAGAGCTGTTAGATATTTACTTGGACTAAAAAGCAGGACTCACTGCTGGGACTTTTTTAAAAGATTAAAAATTCTGACTTTTCTCCCTTATTCATCCTTGAATCCGTTTGCCTAATTCGTAAGCACGCTTCTCCAATTTCAGAAAGGTTGTCGCACGGCTATTCACTTAGGAAAGGAGCACGACCTTCACCTACCTACTCCACGTTCAGAATTAGTTAAGGGCTCAATATTTTACAATGTAGAAAAATGCACAATCACTTGCCAATTGAAATTAGATCAATATCATTTTTTCCCGCATTCTGCAATAATTTGAGGTTATATTTACTATTCTACACTGAAAACGACTTCTATTCTAATAATAATATTTAATTCCGGGCATGCTACATATTGGTTTAATTTTGTTATGGACTTATATACTACCTATTACTATTATCTATAATTTCGTTACTCATTGAGGTTTTCTTCTGTATATTGAAATTTTATTTTATTTGTATATTCATTTACTTATTTTTATGTTTGTTTTTTCAGTATCTACAAGCTTTTGTCTACAAATTATAACAATTTTTTGACAATAAAGCATTTCTCACCCTCTCATATTCTTTGCAGTGCTTTCATAACTGAATGTACAACTAATTGTAGCATTTGTGGTTCGATTTTCTACATACTATATAAATATTATATTAAATTTTTAATTTTAAATAAAAATTATATCCATTCAACTACCCCTAATTTGAGCCTAAATTTATTCTATTAGCTTTAATTCACAATGTTAATGTTGTAAAGCTAATAGTGTGCTTATGTAGTGGAACCATTCAATCAACTTTGTATTTTTCTACTGGCTTATCATGCAAAATCGTCTTCTCATCCTATTGTAGGAGAAGATATCATACACTGAAAGGCCAGTGGACAGTACTTCTAATGGGCTACTTAGGAATTGTGATTTATATCCATACTTTAGACTTTGGTCTCATATAATTGATAAACCTACCGGTTGTCATTTCTTCTGTTTCTAATTTCACGCATATACTTAGATCGCCAGGATACGATATAATTTTTTTCTTTCATAAAAATTCTTGCTTTCCAACCTAAAAAACATACAATATAAACGTTTGTCTGTTTTTCAAGGATTAGTTTCTTACATACATTAGTTTTCAATGTCTTCTGGATTGTATTCTTCTTGGATATTGAGAATATCGTTACACATATGATGGTATATGTTGCAGGTAAATGAGTAAGTAAATATTGAGAATATGTAAAACTATATGCTCGTCCGAAAATGAAAAATTACCCTTATTCCTCGTTACAATTTGCAACATCAATAAGTAAGTGATTTCGTTTCATGTTAAAATTGAGAAATACCATATACAAAGCACTAGGTACGCCCATGAATTAACTAATTTTACTATAACTATTACAAGTGTTTCTTCGAATACACTGCCCTCAATTTGACAATAAACTGATAGAAAATATTTTACGCCATATGTTCGTGAATTCGTTTCCTTTTACAATCCACGTATTTTATGAAAAGAGTATAACTTATTTTACTGTGTATTATGGCTAAAAATCACTCACGTGAGCGAGGACAAATTGATATAATACGTTCTCTAAGAAACAATACTTGTATTATAAAAATTGTGGATCACTTAATGCGAAATAAGCATACTGTCATACGGTGAACAAAATAGTGAAAACATTACATGAATCTAGCAGGGTATCAAAAAACTTTTAAAAATTAACCATATCCAAAGGAGAAGCCGAAATTAACAATATCATTCTAAAATAACTCGATACCAGCTTAAGAAATGCCACAATAAATTTTAATTTTCGTCAAAAAATTATTATCTATATCTCAAAAGGAAAATAGATGAGGTTTTATTTTGAATTTTATTATTAATCAATTTCGAATTATTAAAAAAATAAAACATGGAATGTAACTGTTCCATTTTCCAGCCTCAATTTATCGCAGTTTTGTTATCACTAAATATTATTTTGTGGAATTTTATTAATGGTTCTTTGGAAGTATTCTTAATCCAAGCGGACACTGACGCTACCAGAAATATCTACACCACTTTTATAATGCATGAGATCGAAAGAGGAATTATGGAAAATAGTAAATTTTCTAGTACCCAATACTTCTCAGAGCATAGTTAACAAGATGCTTGATAGCCAAGAAAACTGAAAGATGGTAATTGAAAGGATAAAAATGACACAAACAAAATAGGAAAGTACGTGAAGGAACACTAAGGGGAGTAATTTTAATCTCAGAAGTGTGGCCATCGGAGTGCCCGGGTATCGTCCATCAAGCAGTTTTCTATCTATCCATAGTCGTAGATATTTTTTCTATAACCAAATTACTAATAACATTTCTCTATGTTCAACTCTGAGAAAGTATCGTTGTATGCCTTAGTAACTGTAACTAAATACACATTACACCTTCACATTAAAAATTTCGTCTAAAAGTAGTTGTTCTATGATTTGACATTTGACAAAAAGAAATAGATTATATAACATTTAGTGAATCACACTGTATAAACCTGAGATTTTTTATTAATATATTGCAAGGAAACATATTATAAGGTATGTGGAATATACTTTTAAGGTTTATACAGTTGTTTCAGTGGTTATATTACATCATTCCATTACGACTGGTATATACAGGATGTTTCTAAATTCATACGACAAAATTCAGGAGACGATTGCTTGTGTGATATTAAGATGGGTCTTTCATATATATATATATATATATATATATATATATATATATATATATATATATATATATATATATAACAAAATTTTATAAGCCGCCCCCTTTCTGAGGTATGTGATACGTTTCATAATAAATGGTGGAAATAACTAGCCAAAATACGTGAACTTAGCCTACATATCGTGGATTGCCGTACACGTTCAAAGATTTGAGGTGTAGTTCTTATGGTGTCACACGCTATATGAATACGATTCTTGAATTCGTTGGATGTGGTGAGGGTTGCTCTTTTTAAACATGCCACACAGATAAATGGCTGATATTTAGGATGTTGGAAATGTTTTTAGTGCTTCATCTAAAATTTCATTTCCAACTATCCGGAAACGACTAGACGTCTAGCTTCTCGAGAATTACCACTTACCTTACACAAAATGCATGTCCGCCAGATCAGCGTTTGTATATATGTTACAATACACAGATAATGCAAAAATAACATCCTACAAACTTACAAGTAAACTTCGATTGGTAACTTTCAACAACAGTGTTTGACATCGGCATCGGCCTACCACAATTTGAATAAACATTATGTTAACACGGTAAGTGAACACATTTTACATATTTACTATTTTCAATTCCATTTCAATTTTCTAGGATTATTGAAATTTTAGAAAAAAAATAGAAGCTCAATCAAGGGGTGTGTTGAGGAAATAGTGTTATAAAAAAGACCCATCTTAATTTCATTCGAGCATGTCACATGAATTTATGAACAGACCACAATTGACCTTAAATACTTCTCATATTAATGATACCAAAAAACTTTATACTTCATTGATTATCATATAAAAGTTTGCAGAGTAACTAAAATTATGAACGAGATTGGGAAGCTTGTTATGATATTTGAAACCATTTTTTATACGATCATGAAGTGTAAAACAAAAAATATCTCGAAAATGTTTCTCACACACCAAAAGCAACGCGCGAAGTAAGCAGCAAAGTAACACACTGTTTTTTATAACTAAATATCCTAAACAATTTGAGGTAACATGATCGTAGAAAAATCTATTTCATTTATACTTGAATAATCAATTTTATCAATATTCCAATATTTCGCAATAAGAATAAACATAAATGAATATTTCAACCTTTTCCTCATCTGTATAAATGTCAATCTTATATATTCATGTACTGGGTGTCCCAATAAGAATTGCTCTCGGGAACCGTTTACAGTACAGCTTCGGGAAAAAAATTAAAACAAAAGTGACCTCGAGAAAAACCTGGAAATTATTCACAGAGTTGTAGGTCCATCGCCAGAGAGCGTAATTAAATACCAAAAATTATAAAATGAATAATTTACAAATTTTGCCTAATCAAGATGCATTTTTTTATTTGATGATTTTACAAGTTTTAGTCTATCTCTTTAAATTTCATTTGACACAAGACATATCTTTTTATTTTGTTTTTTTCATGGCCCACTACTTATTTTTATATATTTCCATTTTAACTTCCATAACCCAGTTTCCCGGTGACAGCATAAGTAATATTGACATAATAATTGGAACTATTATTAAAAGAACAGACAGACAATTTTGATGATGATAAAGTTCCCGCTTCCTCCCCTCTTATTTGAAGAGATAGACTATAAATTAACAAATTGCATCGTTCACTTATCGTATAAAACAAAAGTTTGACAACAAACAAATTATTTATTATTTATGTATTACACGCTGACTAAAAAATTTGAAATGATTCCTGTTTATGTAGGAAACAATAAAATTTTATGATGATACTATATGACTTTGCATCTTGAGAACTCACTTTACTTCATTTTAATGGCAATAGAAGTTATTTTAGAATAATACAGCTTCACAACAGTAGAGAACTCTTTTAAAAAAATGACTGACGTTTGTAACTAGTAGCATAAGTATTTAAAAAAGAAATTGGAGTGAATAATCTGACAATAGGACCGCACAGACAAGTTTAAACGTTAATCTGGCTTTGGATTGGTTATGGCGCTTCTATTTCATGGCTACCGAATAATCAGGATTTAACACAAGTGAAGACGTTTTTGTGGCCTTTTCTGGGGGTAAATATTCAGTTAATAGTAATGGTGTAGAGACTATTGAATAGTTTAACCAACTTGAAGAGCTCTGTATATTGAATAACCGCTATTTTTAGAAATTTTTAAAAGTTGATCCTGTTTATTACATATTACCATACCAACATTTTTTGTTGTAACTTCTATTGACTTTTGCATACTAATATAAATTGCATGAAACTTTTTTTTGATTTTCCAAAATAGTGAAAAACCCTGTACAGAACATCAACCTTCTAAACTCACATATGTAAATGAACTCGGTAACCATGTCCTTGTGGGACTGATTGAAATATTAAGTAACTTTCGCGGAATTCAAGTACACTTTTGAAAAAAGTTTTGTAACCTTTTTTTATTGACGGCGGTTGGAGACCTCGACCTTTTCTGCTGGTCAAAACACAATTCTCAAACACGAGGATCATCGAACTTGGGTATTCTTTCAGATGATACGACCGTTTCGAAATCTGATATCCACGAGCGTTATATTTCGAGGTCAGACACCTTCAGAGGCGGCTGGTGAGACTGTTAACAACCGCGTGTTTTTTTCACATTATTAAATTTTGTAATAGTAGTCGTCTATTGTTCCGTTAAAGAACTTTTATTATTTCCGTTAATCTAGTTTCCGTGATTTAAAGAAAAGAAGTTGCAGGCTTAAATCCAAAATACAGACATGGACGGAATAAATCTTCCATTTAAAATTATTCATAATAGTTCATGATTAACTATGTCTTGTCTAATACTTCTGAATTCGAAGCCGTTTCATCAATCAACAATTATCTATTAGCTTTGTATAAATTATTATGTTTAAATGAATAATTATTTTTGTAACTACTGATCATAAAAATGTACCGAAATATGGGGAATATGGGGTGTAAAAAGACTATAAATCTTATAGATCCAGTTTACTAAATATTACTCTTTTATATACGAATTATCATTCCATCGGCCGAAGATAAGATATGAATTTACATCGCTGTTGATATAAACTCTTCTGATAACGAGAGTGATTAGGAGTTCTTTGCCACTCACTGAAAATGGAAAATTTGGGACAAGAAATGCATTTATTACCTAACCTATTAAATAAAAACCGTGTCTAGCCTTGTCAATTTGGTGTCACATCGTATTTTTCTTACTTTCAACCGTTGCATTCTTCCTGGCACTCAATTGATATATTAGATATTTAATACTTTTCTGATGATCTGTTAACGAGAAAATTCTATTGTCCTCCTGTTCAAATTAATGATGCAATGTATTATTGATTTATTCCTTCAGAATTATTCCGAAATCTTAATTGATGTTGCTAAAAAAAGGAATTCCAAAGTCTGTGCTACTAATTAGCAATGTTGTTTATTGTAGTGACAAAAAGATAAGCCAGCAAACTTAAAAAGGTAGAATCATGTTATAGTAGACTGGATGGAGTCAAACAATATTCACTTTAATCCTAAAATTATCAAATTCATTTAATATCGTAATTTTCCTGCTCCATAATTCAACGTTTGAAACAGTTGATATAAATGCCTACACAACATTGTCTTCCAATTTTTCGATTACCGCCTTAGCACTCAATCTTAAATCCGATTTATCTTATACACTTTTATTTTTAATTTAATTTAATTTATTATCACAACTTAAGTCCCAAGTCTTCATCAAAGCTCGACTAGCACACACGTATTTTGATATGTTAAGTATCGTATTTCATGGAAACTCTTTTATCTCATTTATCTACGGTTAGTTCGGAAGCTTCACGATACTTTTTTTTCATTCGTAATCTTAACAGGAATAGAGACCTTGTATGTAGTATAGAAAAGCCGAAATTTTATTTAGAAATTGATATTAGTAAACGGAAGAATAGGCTGCGTTCCTTAACCCCTTTTGAGTGATAAGAACAACTCACAATTTCTCCAATGGGGGTTAATGCTTGAATTCTTTATTTATTTGTTTCATGTTTATTATTGAATTGAGGAAGAAAAATATGAAATCATATCACCGAATCCTGAATATTTCAAATATAATAGTCAGTAGATCATAGTCTGAAGGATTCTGAAGGTCAAGTATATATTTAAAATTCTCATGGCCAAAGTCAGGGCAAGGTGATTGAATGAAAATATCTACATTATTTAACATATCAGGCGTAATCCATCTAATCGTAAGTGTTATTTGAATTTTAGATCATTAAATTAAAGAGTTCAGTTTTATACTTCCCATAAGAAAATAATACTACCTATTTGGCGTCGATAACTGCCGTCAGAGAAAGAATTGATGGATTAACTAAAAAACAACATGATTTTCAAATCCAATATATCCTGTCAGAATCATCATTACAATGTTTAGTTCCAGATCTCAAGTATCGATAGGGCCATCTAATATTCGTACACGATACACGATAATTTGCTTTTATAGAGAATTGGATAATTTGAAATAACCATATATTTCAAATTAACTACTTTGTTGAGAAGTTTTCCGCTATTGCTTACATTGTTCTTGAGATAACCGGAGACCTAGGCCCGGGCTTATTGAACCTCTTAATGAAGACGGTCCTGTTTATTTTTTATTAAAAACTGCCAAATGTAAGATTAATTAACTTATTTATTTGCATTCAATGAAACCATCGAACTTTTCAAAATTTTATTTACTTTTATTTCCATGAGATCAGTCACCGCATTATTGGACGGGATTCTCGAACTAATTACATTTATAGCCTAAGGGATGTGTTATTATTAGAAACTCTAAGAATGGAATTTCAGTAATTTCCGCCATTTAGTAGCCGAGAATTTAGAACCAAACAAATGTAATAACCAGTTTAAGTAGAGTGGTTCAGACAGTAATAAAACAAGTCAACTACGACGGATGTATTATAATTGGATGATCGGATTGGAAATATGATCAACCCTTGACAAATACTTCTAACAATTGATAAAACACAAATTTATTCTCTGTCTTCAGTTAATCTGGACAAAAAAATCAAGATTTCAAAAAGTGACATGAAAAGTTGATAATTTAAAATAACCTCTTCATTAAAAATATTATACACGCAATCTCATTTTCAGGGCTATACTATACTTAAGTTTTGAGATATGGTAACACTGATGTGAATACATCAAATCTACTACATATAACAATCATAAAGTTTGACATATTTAATCAGAACATTTTGTCATACGAGTGCTATTTGAGTTATTTATAGATATTTGAATCATCTTGAACAAAATATGGAAGTTAGTCGCTAACATTTATATAAACCAATAGCCGTGTGTTGGTTTAATCCACGACTGTTGTGCCAGAAAATATCGATACTCTGCTCTGCAAGATCGTCATGTGACCTACCGTGAGATCAAGGGATATTTGGGCATTAGTTTCACTCGCATACATTCAATATTGCGTAAACATTTTGCAGTCAAAGAGATTTGTTCGCACTGGATACCGCATAATGTGACAATCGCTCAGAAAACTTTCATATCAATTGTGCAAAGAAATGCTGAAAAAATTCAATCACAGTGCTGCAAAAGACGAAATCGTGGATCTATGCATAAGAACTCGAAACTAAACAACAATCCACTGTATAGGTATCTAAAGAAGAGTCAAAAATAACAAAAGTTGATCGCGCACTAAGCACTTCGAAGCAAATGGTAGCTTGTTTTTTCCGAATAAATGGACAGGTCACAAGTTCCATTAGAGCAACGTAGAACGGTCAATTCTTAATGGTACAACAAAATTTGTTTGCCAGAAGTAATCGAAAACATCGAGGAAAACAATCGAAGAAGACCAATCATTTTCTACCACGAAAATTCAAGCTCTCGCACATCAGTTCAAACAAAAACGTTTTTGAACAATCAAAACATTCAAATGATAGCTCATACAGTTCTTGTTTGGTATTCCATTACTTCTTATTCAGTCAGATCAAAAATAAATTGCGAGATAGAGGTTTCTCCACACCCGAAGTAGAGTTTGGTGAGTTGAAATCACATGTTTTGGAGGTACTTCAATCGGAATGGAAAAAATGGCTTCGACAATTAGTTAAAACGCATGCAAAAATGTATATCTTGATAGGGAATATTCTAAAAATGTTCTTATTTGTCTATCTCATAATTTAAGTAGAAACCCTCTTACAAAAATTCTTATTTAGACCTTGTAGATACCCAGTGTTGGTGAAAAAGGCAAATTGTGTGATAGCTTAGTCTAAACAAAACCATATATAGCTGTTGCCAGTTTTGACCTCATTTACTGTGTTCGCTTAATCGGTAAACGTTTCAGTAGTATAATAAGTCTTTTCTAGAATAATCAATCATTGACTTTTAATGTGACTGTGCAAGCATTGATTATGGTAACAGATCAGGACGTCAAAAAGGACTGTTCCAATAGAAAACATGGAAAAATGTCTCATCATTTCAAAGGATTACCGCAAAGTGAAATTGCAAATCACAAAAATAATATGTAGAGGTTTCAAAATATGGGTATGAGCCTTGTTTTGAGCTGTTTAGTCAAAGAAGTTTTTTGCTCAGATATATTCTCATGAATGAAACTTGGATTCATTAATACATAACTAATCAAAACGGCATTCAAATGGATCCGGCGAAATCATATTATTAGAGAAAGGATAAAAACTTGATTATTAATAAATATTATTGGACCGACTGAGGAAAAAAATGCCAAATATGCATAATAGAAAACTATGAGCAATTTATTGATAATACGAAAGTCAGTTCCATAAACTGATTTTCATATTGCTTCCGAATCCTCCATTTTTTTCATATCTGACCCCTAGCGACTAAGGGATATTTAGATCAGAAAGAATGTTCAAAGGTAAAAATTGTCATATAAAATAGGGAAGTTATCACTGTCAGATTTAAAAATAAATAAAGCATATAAAGATTGGAAAAGTCTAAAGATTATTTCACTTTCGAAGAAAATTGTCTTTATCAAGGACTTTTCACTGATCAATGTAGGATAAGATATAGAGCCAACTTGTGATCAGTGAATCAGGATTGTAATAAAAAGCCTCTTTAATATTCAGCATCTGAAAGTTAAGGACCCTTATCAGATTATTCTATAAGAAAAATTGGGATTTACAATTTTCGTTATCTAGTTTGATTTTTTTATATCAAATGATACTACTAAGTATTGTAGTGGGAGAGTTTTTGTCGCTGTGCTATGGATTCCCAAACCTATCGTTACGCTTTGTTAATGCTCTTTCCAAATTTTGCTACCCGCGCTTCAAAATATGGTGTAGGTCTAAGTTTATCAGAAAAGGTTTTGATCTGGAAATCAAAACCCAGGAAAGCATTCAGTTATATATTCGATATTAATATGTTAGAAGCATTAAAGTTTTAGATAGGAGAATATTTAAGTTCAAACAAACAAAGTGATTTATTCCATTTTGGAAAATAGAACATGATTGATAAAACAAAAACAACTATTAAGCCAATTCCTTTGTGGGAATGCTAAGCTAAAATTAGCTTGTCTGATAATCACCCAAACATATGAAATACTCGTATACTCAAATTTCTAAATAATTAAAACTAATTCAAAATTCCAAAATAGTTTATAATATCACTAAATCTTTTTGACATGAATAAAGAAATAACAAACTAACTTTAAAGTTAAAATCCCCAGGCTTCAATGACTATCGAGTTGAATTATCAGTATTTTTCAAATTTTTTTTTCAATTCAGTGATATGCTAGCAAAAATATAATATATCATTATTAATTCCAATATTATTGAGACAATTTGAAATTTACAATCATAAAATAATATCAAGGAAATTAATGTAATACCACTTCAAATCACGGCACGATAAAAAATAAAATCAAACTTTAGATCTTCAATCTTGAGCGGTTAGTTAAGTCAGTTGATTATGAGGTAAAATAAATTCTATTTACGAGATCATTACTCCATATTATTTACAAATTTAAACAAAAGAAATCTAAGTTTTGAAGAGATAAAAATTTGGATTTAAATTTCAAGTTTGAAAATCCTTAAGTCACGTAAGACTTCTTCTAAGTCATAACCACTCTATTAAGTTAGGAAAAGACAAGATAAAGTACGTTGTAAGTAAGTAAGTAACTAAGTTGTAATTTTGAGTATCATAAGATAAGGCAAATTCTATTTCAATATAATCAAATACTAAACTCAGAATAGTTAAATTCAAGACAAAAATAGAAAGATAAGATGAATTTAACTCAAGGGGAGGAAGATAATATTTCAATATGAGGTAAGATGTGATATAATGAGCATTTAAATAAGAAATAAGTCTGTAAAGAAAAGAGAGAATTTTGATTGATTTATTTATGTAATTTAAAAATTTTAAGGTATAATCAATTAATTCTTACACTTATTCAAAATATATGAGATACAGGATAAAGATAGGTTTACAAGGTAATGTAGATTAATGGATTCATGGTCTAGATACAAGGCAGAGGTAAGTCTTTTGAACTAAATATAATGGTTAATACTGATCGAAGTTCATGTCCAGTGGTACTACTGCGATTCTTTCCAAGGTGTCTACAGAATAACGGCAGCATAGTGAGGCTAAGACAACCAAAACATGGAGATAACAGGGCAAAATATCTTCGGTATCAAGGCAGCAGCTGATGGAAAAGCCGGAACCGTTTCAATCACCACAAGACAAACTCGGATTCAGAGAAAAATATTAACACATATTCTCACAATCCAGTGAAAGAAATGAGAAATGATTTAAAACATATATATATATATATATATATCTATATATATATATATATATATATATATATATATATATATATATATATATATATAAATATTGAAATGATCAGAAATCTAAAAGCAAGTAGGTACATAATGAAAATTTATAATTTATTGAGATTAGTTTTACTAAAGATAATTAAACTAAAGGCAAAAAATCGATAAAAAATTAAAAGAATTTGAATTGATATTTGCAAGTTAATTAATTATAGTTATTTTATATATAAGGAATTATTTATTAAAAATGATAAATTCTAAAGGATTGCATATGTACAAATCATAATTTGTATCATAGAATAATGTTGCCAAAAGGACCCATAATAGTGAAAATTCATAAACTATTAATGAAATAAAAGTTTATTTAAAAACATAAATATAAGATCTGACAAGTGTTTGTCATTGTGACATTGTGAGGAGACAAGAGCAAAAGTCTAGTGAGTCATATTGTTGTGGAATTAGTGTCTGTCATGGTTGTAGTCGGTATAGTGAAGTAAGTGGTTGTAGTTGTTGTCGCTTTAATCACGTCGTAGTAACCTCATGTCTTGTCAAAAATTTGATATAAAAAATTATTTAGTTAAAAAGTCAGTCAGTGTAATCTTCAAATAGTTGCGATTAAATAGTTTCCGTTTCTTCTGTTAAGTTCGTATGTCTGCTTGTGGCTGAACCCGATTCCCCAAACACATATGATATGGTTGCTAAGGAGATAAAAAAAAAGAGGATCATTATTTATTTAGAAAAAAAAAGTAGTATCAGCAGAAAAGAGAATGGGGAGTGCAAAGTTATAAGAAATAGAAGTTAAATTTGAATCAAAATACAAAATAATTGCGAATTATTAAAGATGAATGGAAGATAAATATCTGTACTGAGGAAAATCTAACGAGTTGAAGATTTGTTACTAATCCAATGAGTGGAAGATTTGTTACTGACAATTCACAGAAGTAAATACAAGTTTTAGATCTGATATTGCAAGTTATTATCATCTCAGGTCAGTTCCTTCACGTATTATTGGCCAATAATAATAATAATAATAATAATAATAATAATAATAATAGTAATAATATAAAATAATTTATAAAAAAAAAGGAATATTACCTATACTTACGTTGACAATGGATAAAATTCCTTATTTGTGAGGTTAAGATTCCTTTTCCGTAGAAATAATATGAATTGTGTAGTATAATTAAATTTTTGTTCAATGTATCATATGTAATCCTTCCACAGAAATAGAACTTCTTGATTATATAAAATTGACATAATTTTTTTTTATATTTTCCTTATATTGTACATCTAAATAATAGAATATTCATCTGAGTCGATTTATAACAGAGAACTGTGTAGAATTATCAAATTAGAGGAACGGCTAACTTCAGGTTAGACTCATAGGCGTACTCAACTACATTTTATTAAACTTTATTTGAATTAAAAATAATACAATTAACTTTTAACATAAAACTTTTATTGTTTTGTTAAAAGGAAAAACATCCATAAGTTATTTATTTATGCCAGAACTCAAAGAGAGAATGAGTTTCATGCCTGGCAAATAACGTGCTAGCGACAACAATAGAAAAATAAATACAATAATAGAGGTAGAAATAAATAATTTCAATATATATATATATATATATATATATATATATATATATATATATATATATATATATATATATGGATGAAAATGATTTAGTTAAAAGACGATTTTTAAAAATGAAGATATGAGGCAAGAAGCTTTTCATTCCTCCTCAAAAGAACTGACCAAAAATGACCGTTGACCAGTCCAGGGTCATTTCTTAGCGAGCACCAATCAAATGGTCTCATCCACAGGAGAAAACTGACTTAATTTGAAAAGAAAATATATAACAATGGAGCAAACCTAATTACCATAAAATAACTAAGACGAAAATATACAAGAGGGTATTAAAGGAATGAATTGAAATAATTACAAATGAATAATCCGATAGTGCTCGATTATACTCTAGAGTAAAGTCAGAGTACCCAGACATGTCATGGAAATTTGCCTAGCAAATAACACAGACTATGAGTCCAACAGGTGTTTGAATGACATTAAGATATAAATAAATAATATTCGGAAAATAAACTAGAGCAACAGGAAGAAGGAATATCAGGCTATCGAATGCCAAAAGGATTATAGTAGAATCTAAGAATTGTGTTATATACATGGCTGTCAAGTTAAGGTTTACTCTATAATATATTAAAAATAAGGTAAAATTTAATAAATAAGAGAAAACTGCAAATTAATTACCAGGTAATGGATGAGACTATTAGGAGAATGGGAACTCAAAACGTTAATAGAAATTTTGGTATACGAGTTCCAAGAGAAATATAGTATAACTTGAGTTTGATAATAGGCAGGTGCTAAATCATAAGATAAATATGTATTACAAAGCTTAAGACAAAACAAAAAGATAATCATAAAAATTATATTTTTTATTTAGGCTGCGTTGAGAACGCTGTATAGGTCACTACTTATACTACCCCATACATTCTAGAAACAATGCTTTGCAAAGCAAAACGAGTTAGAGACAATTATGAGACTAGGAATGTTGGTTTATGAAAGTATGATTTTATTTACCACTCAATGCATTAATGTTATCAAATCCAATGCTATCAATCTCTTTTTACTGAGAAAAACAACGGTACCAAAGATCTCAGGGTTATTTTCGGAAAACATGTTTTTCCCTTTTTACATTAATGTTAATTTCCATCCGCACGTGCGTTCAGTGAAATGGAAATTTTAGCAACAGAATTTGACGTAAACAAATCACCTACAAAACATTATCCTTATTATTGATATTCTTGAGAATTGCCTTACCAGGTATGTTATTTGTGTTTTCTGACTTGTTAATGGAAATATGGAATAATGAACTGTCGAGCCTAGTTTTCCATACGAGGTTTGTTCCGAAAGTACCGATCCTTTTATCGAATAAAACTTTTTTCGTGTTATATCCACTTCCTGAAGTAGTTCTCGAAATCAGTTTACGGGATCGTTGTTTATTGCATTCGCCGTATTAATTTCAATCGCTAGTTTTCAATCGGAATGGTGGCCTTTAATTAGGATTTTTAATTTAGAAAACAGTGCTGAACTAGTTTGCCAGACAACGGAACGTATGCTTGGTTGACCCTTTGAACAGCGGAAATGTGTCCTTTAGGAAATAACCGAACTTACTTCCACATTCTCCATTCTTCCAATCGCAAAAAATGTTACGTTTCACCTTCTATCAACAACAAGCATTAGACAACCAAAACCTTCGGGATTAAAAAGCGGCATCCCAGGATCGAATTTTTTACATTTAGTATACACGATTTAAAAAATTTCCTCTTTTATTTATGAACCGGGTTTAATTGTTCTGAATTTTAACACAAGGTTTTGTACTACTGACGTTTAAAATAAGACGTCACCATAGGAGTGATAACAAGAAAGAATATTAAATTCAACGAGATGGGAATGATTTTTTTTCCTCACTCTATCTCGTCTTGTGCGCAGTCAGAGTTTCTCAACTGTCATTTATATGATTTACAATAAAGTTTTATTTCTCTAAAATTGATGTTAATGCATCATTAAAAATAGACCACGAAGTGAAATGTTGATTATTACCTCCCACTAACCTGGTAATATACCGTTTATACAAACCTTCAAAACTAACAATAATAAACAGCGACAATCTGAATGTAGCGAAAATTAATTTAAATATTTTGAACTGCCCCAAGGTTTATAGCTTTCTGTTTATAGTTGGATCCGACTCAGTGTTAATATTGATAAGAAGCAGACCGCGGAATATTTATGAAAGTAAATAATTTTCAACAATATTTTAATAATTCGGATCGACCGAGTAGATTTAAGGTAATTTGCTGGCAGTTAATTGAAACCATCGCATAAATTGACCTTACATATGTTATTAGTCATAACTGATTCAAGATACATTTAATTATTATAAAGAGAAACTTGTACAAACTGGAATCTCAATAATAACGATCGAAACGTTTAAATAAATATTAACGAAAGGTCGTATGGACCAATTGAAACTCATAAATTATGGGAACATAACGATTCTTTAAGGTGTTTATGGTTGAGGTAAATTAGAGAGCTAGACCTGAATATTAGCAAAAGTTCTTAGCAAATAATCAATCTCTTACAAAGTAAAAATCAGTCATCATTCTTCGGCTAACTAGTGACAGTTAAGAGAGGAAACTCTTTATGACCTTTCCAATGTATACGGAGAAAAGTGACGTTTTCGAGACCTTATCAAAACTTTTGGGAAAACATGAGTTTAAAGACAAGCAATTTTCTCAGAACACACTCAAGAACGTTTCCTTATTTCTTTTGATCGTTTCTACGCATGTCGATATTTGATAGGCATTAGTCAATTCAGCTCAGACTACGACGACTCTCAAAGAGATTTTAAATTTACTGTGGCTTGTGAATTTCTGAATGAATCAATATTAGTAGTAGTATACAACATCTATGATGAACTGCAGATCACCATGGATAAGATACCGAAGCAAGACGAAATTATGATACTGGGAGATTTTAATGG
This sequence comes from Diorhabda sublineata, assembly GCF_026230105.1. Classification (NCBI taxonomy): domain Eukaryota; kingdom Metazoa; phylum Arthropoda; class Insecta; order Coleoptera; family Chrysomelidae; genus Diorhabda; species Diorhabda sublineata. Next base: position 13,934,254 of record NC_079476.1, read on the forward strand.
AAGGATTGGTAACGAGGTTATTAGTGGAATTAAGAATCGGTTTAACGAAGAAACACTCAACAGCAATGGAGAACAACTCATACAATTCTGTGCACATAATGAACTACGCATTAACAACACGTTTTATCCCCATAAACAACCGCACAAGTATACGTTCGAGAACACAAGAGGACATAAATCGATTATAGACTACATTATTACAAACAGAAATATTTATCCCTCAAAAATATTAGATGTCAGAACATTAACCTCAGTAAACACAGGGACTAACCACCATATGGTGCTAGCCATAATGCGGAACTGCGTACAAAGGAAAACCCAGAACAAACCGAAAGTGACAGAAAAGCTGAACATAGAAAGCCTTAGCGATGATACCACAAAATACCTCTACCAGCAAAGACTAAGGAAGGCAATAAATGAAAACAAGATCTTGAAAGATGATACCGTAGAACTAGCATGGAAAAGATTAAGTACTAATATAAGGACAGCTGCAGAAGAGGCATTAGGCAAACGAAAGGTGAACCTAAACGGAAAGCCCAACACGAAACTATGGTTCACACACGAAATCAAATCACTTGCGGAAGAAAAAAGGAAAGCATATCTTCAATATAGAAGTCAAACAATTACATATGCTGATTACAAAGTCGTGAGGAATAGGACAAATATGGAAATACAAACGATTAAGAGACAATTCTGGGAGAAATACTCATCAGACATGGAAAACGACTTATATGGGGGACAAAAAAAGATCTGGAATATGATAAGGAACATCAAAAGACCAATCAATGAATACATCCACACGAAAACAATAACGTTAAAAGAATAGGAAAGGTATTTCCATGAACTCTACGGTGACATAATAACAAGCCAATCCACAGAACAGAAACAAGAAAATATATCTGAGGAAGGAGAAGACATCCAACAACAATTAATATCAAAAGACAAAATTGAAGCAACATTGCGCAAGATGAAAAATAGGAAATCACCAGGGCTGGATAACATTAATAACGAGCTTCTTAAATATGGTGGCAATGAATTAATAGACCAAATGCATGTCATGTTCAACAAGATATACGACCAGAGAAAAGTACCAGAGGAATGGAAAGTAAGCATAACGATCCCCGTCTTTAAAAAAGGGGAAAAGAAAGATCCAAATAATTATAGAGGGATCAGCCTCCTAAGCACGACTTCAAAATTACTAACAAAAATTATTGCAGAAGAAATTTCAAGTAGCGGCATGAGCGAAGAACAACAGGGATTTAGAAAAAATAGATCAACCATAGACGCTATATTCATCTTAAGACAGATTGCCGAAAAGGCCATAGAGTACAATAAAACCGCGTTTATGTGCTTCATAGACTTAACAAAAGCATTTGACAGAGTGAGATTACATGACGTCATTGAGCTACTAAAAAAACGAGGCGTAAACCAAAGGACAATAGACATCATTCTGGACATGAACAACGGAAATAGCACATATGTTAGAGTAAACAACGAACTCTCCAGTAAAATGCCAGTATCAACAGGGATCAGACAAGGAGATAGTCTCAGCCCAATACTCTTCAACATTATAATGGACGAAATCATAAAAGAAGTCAAAACGGCAGGCAGAGGATACAGAATGGGAAAACATGAGTTTAAGATAGTTTGCCACGCTGATGACGCGGTTCTGATATCTGAAGGATAATCTGCAAAAACTGCTACACAGATTTGAAACAGTTGCAGGAGAATTCAATATGATCATATCGAAAGAAAAGACACAATCCTTGACAATAGCGAGAGAACCAAGAAGATGCAAACTGGCAATTTATAATAAAAGTGTAGAACAGGTTATGTCTTTTAAATATTTAGGGGTTAACATCACGAGCAATAGGAACTTGAAACAAGAAGTCAAAACGCAAACAACAGCAGCATCTAGGATATCAGGATTCCTTCGAACCGTGAGATGGAGGAATAAATTTTTAAGTATCGAAAGCAAAACACGGATATATAAAACTTGTGTCAGACCAGTAATGGCATACGCCATAGAAACGAGGGCGGAGACTGCAACTACTAAACGGATTCTTAGAACAACCGAGATGAAGACATTACGCTCAATCACAGGGAAAACACTAAGAGACAGAATAAGGAGCAATGAAATCAGAAGAATGTGGGACGTTCCGGATATAGTGAGATGGGCCAGAACTAGAAGAAGAGCATGGAGAGATCATGTCAATAGAATGAACAACGATCGACTGGCGAAAATCGCAAAGGAAGAGAGACCCAATACAAGTAGACCGCCTGGAAGACCACCAAAGCGCTGGTATGAGAGCTGGTCCTCGCAGTCACAACTTAGGCTGCCTCTTTGAAAACACAAGACACAGTCTTAAAATAAGAAGAAGAAGAAGAAGAAGAAGAAGAAGAAGAAGAATACAACATTATAAACCAAAAACATTTTCGAAACTTGACCAAGCGCCTTTGAGGTTAGTGAATGCTAAGATGGTTATCTAGTATAAGATTCGGTAATTTTGGTCTCCCTGCGTCCTATCAATTAAGACAAGCAAGAGCTATATGGTAATGTGAGAATTGTCAGACAATCTTGGAACTCTTAAACAACCCTAACTAACCTTGGTCGACCATCCTTGAAGCATACTTGAGAAAATAAGCAGAACAGATGAGGAAAATGAAGCTCTCTCCAAATGAATCACCACGAAGTATTGTGTTGATGAACCGAGATTACATCAATCATATATATGTGCTGAAAATATGGACATTGTGAACAGTTGGATCCAGTGATGATTCCTTGCTGTTGTTAATAAAAAGGCGTTTTTCTGTAACACGATACTGCAAGATCGTACTGTGGAGAAAATTTTAACATTTATTTAAAATGTTAAAGGTGATATCCAAAATATGAGATATGTTACTCAAAAACTCATTTATCTTTATGCATCCGCCAAAGAAAAATAAATCAAAAAAAAGTGATTCGATGAAATTCCTTTTGTATTCTCAATTTAACAACTTATCAAGTTGAAAGCTCGACTTTAGTGCCGAATATTCAGATATAGTCCTGATATCCCAGACTATACGATAAACGGAATGTACGAGATTTGTTTCCGACCTAATAAAGAAACCAGACATTTTTTTGTATAATATATATTATAGCCTCCTTTAAGTCTAAACACTTTGTTCAGCGATACACTATCCAACATTTTCAACCCTTCGAAAAAATAGTTTAATTTTTTTCCTAAAAATAGTCGTATACATATGTGGTAATGTCTTCGTTAGATGAAAATGTTTTCTCTGCACATGAAATTTTAGGGTTAGGAAACAGAAAGAAGTTGCTAGGGGCAAGACTTGGTGAACAGGGTTAATAAATTCAAGTGCAATTCGTGAATTTTACCTACAACGAGCACCTTACGAAAAATGCAATTTCTTTCTCTTCAAATGCGTAATAAACTGTCATTGTTTCACGTTCTCACAAAACGGTCGCTAATACTGTTACATTTTTCCTTTTTTTGAAACAGGTTCGCTTTTTGCAATCCACTGTCTTTACTCTTTTCACGTTTTAAGACTGTAGTGGTGAACTCAGGCTTCATTATGTTATGGAACGATGCAAAGAATCCGAATTATTTGTGAGATCCAATTACTGATTCAATTTTCATATCTCCTTCCGTTTGGCTTCTGTTCAAGTAATATTATATCTTCGTCAATAAATAGTTGTTAAATTGTCTATATAACACTACATAACCTGATTACCCATATTACTATTTTGTATTAGTTAATAACCTTTATTGACATCTAAAATCGATCTAGAGAACACTATGCTACATTCAAACAACCATGGTATCCTCAACTGAGCTCGCATGCGAAAAAGCATGCATGTGTAGTACAAAATCTCTTGATGCGCTTACACTTCACTCGGACGAGTTCATTGCCATGCCGAAATGAGCCTCACTCCTCTTTATTTTGCCAAGATATATTGTATTTCAAAAACAAATATTTAATGACTGCTCAACACTCAATTTAACACCTGTTAATATCTTATTTTTATTTTTTGCGTTCGTAAGTTATTCAGATGTTTCCATATTTCAATCCAACAATGTATATATTACATCACTCAATCAGTCATGTGACTGACACACAGGTGACACTTCCATTGTCAAATCCATTTGACATTTATGAGGTATCAACTTTCAAGAGACGGTTAGTTCGGTTAGTCAGAAAAAAGTGACAGCAATTTAAGTGAAGCTACTTCTGTTATTTCCAAAACAATGGATTCAAAACAATTTCGTTTGTTGATTTATCTTTGCTTCTTGATGAAGAAAATACTGTATAAGCACAGCAAAGGCTTCAAAAATGTTATCCGGACTCAAACGTGGTCGTACAGACACCGATGATGGTACACGTTCTGGTCGTTCAATTGAGGTGGTTATTCCAGAAAACATCAATCCACAAATGGGTTATATCTAATCCTAAATTGAAATTGAGTGGGATAGCTGAGGGCGTAAAGATATCAGAAGGCAGTGTATTTACAATTATGCACGAGCATTTGACAATGAGAAAGCTTTTTCCAAATTGAGTGCTGCGTTTACTCACAGTAGATCAGAAACAACAACGTTTTGATTATACACAGTACTGTTTGGCCATATTAAAACGAAGTAAATCAGATTTTTTGGATCGATATGTGACAATTGATGAAACATGGATGCATCACTTTACTCAGGAATCAAAACGATCATCATCTGAGTGGACTACAGCAGATGAACCACGTCCGAAGCGTCCAAAGGCACACCTGTCAGCTAGAAAGGTTATGGCTTCAGTATTTTGGGATACGCCTATGGAATATACATAAGTCGATGGCAATGATAGTTAAATTAAATGAATTACACTTCGAATTGCTTCCTCATCTACCATGTACTTTAGATAGGGCCCCCAGTGACTACTGGCTATTCGCTGATCTCAACAAACTGCTCACCACTAAGAAATTCGGCTCAAATGAAGAAGCAATATTTAGGTAAAAGACAAATCCGTCTACAAGCACGGCATCGTGAAGTTAGAGAAGCGTTGGAATGATTCTATTACTCTTGAAGGACATTAAATTTATGAATAAAATCTATTTTTCTTAGTTGGTCACACGCCTTATTGAGTGATGTATTATGTTACTTCGAAGTAGATATAATAAACAAAATAAAACAAATTCTTTTATTTCTGAGACATGATCTAATGCGAACCGGTGTAGTTTTCGTGTGCTACCATAGATCAAAGTTGAAGAAGTATATTATAAGAACAGGAGTTATGATGCAGCTTATCGCTAAAACAAATCATTAAGAACTAACGTGCGGCTGTAGAAAATCTGGAATTATAAGTTTTTTGTCAGCTAGTTCTAGGAATAGCAGTTGTATGTTATAAATAATACAAAACTTGAAATCACAAATCAAGATTAATTCACATTTCTAACAATTAAGCATTTTACTGTTTTAATGCTATAACTGCAGTTGTCACATGCACGTTAAATATAATAAAATAGATATAATTTTAGAAATCAGTAAACATAGTGGGCTTAAAAAGGCAAGGTGTTTCATATCAAGAAATAGGTTCGAATTCGTACACGGAAGAAATCTAAAAAATAGATCATTCAGTTTCAAACAATATCCAATCGATTAATTTACCATATACTGACCTATTTACAGCCAAAAACTCGTTTTGCGTGCTTTGATAGAATTTAAAAACTATTTCGGAATCACCCAAATAAAAGACGAGCAACGAACTTCCTGGATAATTTAAGAATGGAATGGAGAACTTTTATGATCTACTTAATCTAGCAGTATGTGGAAAACTTCCTTAACAAAATTCTTAGAAACAAATTAAAAAATTGTGTCGTAGAGCAGAACCTTGCATGAACGATAAGGGGATATGTGGAAGAAATATTGATTCTGTAAAAAGCAGCTACCTACGCACAAATATTTTAAGCCTCTTAAATAATTTATCAATTATGTCAAAATATCATCAATGGTGTGCCAGAGAAGCTAGGTGTAAGTGTGTTATGAACTTTTTCACTTTTTTCCCTTAAATGTGGTCGCTTTTCCATCATTTCTCAGTTTACCTTACTTACATTCTGAAAGACTGTCGATAAACATAATAACATGATTTTGGGATAGATTACGCGTGCATAATTTTTCAGTCAATATACAATACCGGTAGAAAGTTTTTGGTCACCCCATAATCCATTCTTTAATTCCAGAATAATACACATTAACAAACTCTTTCATATTGGCAAGCGACGGTCAAAATAATGTATTACAAATAAAAAAAAAAGAGTGTTCGTTATTTAGAATCATTATACAAGCACATGTTAATATTTTGTTGGTGAGTGCAATAAATTTAAACTTGCAAGTATCGCCTGATTTGTTATTCTTAAATGTGAATTATGTCTTCGTTGTTTATGTTTTTAGTTTGTTCCCAGTTAGCCATGTGAGATAGAAGAACGTACTGTGATTTCCATTTTTTGGACCAAGATATCCTTTTGTGAAGTTCGTATACGACGTTTTCGTTCTAGTTTATAAATAGTAAAATTTAATACATTAACATAACATTAACATAATTGAGTAGAATAAAAGCTTCATTTCTTTATGGTTCTAAGACAAAAAAAACCATCGGGCAGGATTGGCAGGGAGAAAAGTCTCTAAAAAATTGGAAAAACCCACAAGCGCATTCCAAGGGAAAACTGACGCTATTGGTAGATGCGTTTAGTGCAATATTATGAGAAAATATAGAAAACAGAGAATAATCAGATAGCCAAGCTGCCATTAAAATATGGAGTTCTTTTATAATTGGTTTCCAAATGCTTAGATATACTTCGCAAACTAGGCTCAAATAACATAATTACCCTGCTGGTGATAACAGGCTACACTGGAACAAAAAAAATGAGCTGATAAACTTGCAAATAAAATGGGCTCAAACAGATGAGAGAAAAAGGATTGAACTACCGGGAGAACACAGTAGATCTAAGAAAAGCAAAGGTACTACTTGGAATCTACAATCGGAATCCGAGCAATGCATTTGCCAAACATTTCAAGAAATTCAAACTATTGGAATAAGACGACTCCTGATTATGCGGGTTAGGAGTGGAGTCATCTCATAGAGAACAGACGTAAGCTGATGACGTAGGATGTCTTAAAATTTATTGAAAAAGCAGTAATAAAAGAACTACTAGTTTCAGGGATAGTCCTTGGAAATTGAATGGAGGAGGGGGCACGTTAGGTATTTCACATCTGAATTATTCGTCACCAATTCAAGCATACACACACCTACTATTACTGATGTATTTATAAATTGATTCAATAATTATAAATTATTCGTTGCTTTTGTTTTGGATAGACGTTTTATTTTATAAAAACAATTGAGAATTTATTAATTCACTAGATTCGTTGGTGTTAGGGCGCTGAAAAGATCTACATAATTCTTGTCATTTTCTACAAGTAAATTCAGATTTAAACATGAAAGAAAGGGGAATATTTTCGTATTTTGAGATCTAATAATAAAGTTTGGGATTGTTCTTAATCTAGACTGTCGCGCACTAAGTATAAAATCCATTTGAGTGGAACAAGGGGTAATAAATCATTCAGTGAGATGATCATTTCAAGGGCACACCTGCCTGTAATCATATATGTATAATAAAGAAAAACTTCATATCATGGCGAATTTCATCTTTTGTCGTGATTTTTATAAAATGAAACCATTTTATTTATAGTTGAGGGAAATAAGGTAATAATGGTAAGGTAAATAAGGTAATAATTTTACCTTTTTGTACAGTACGAGGATTGTCGAGATGTTCTCACTACAACCTGAAGACGTCAGCACTTATCAATCGAAGTTAAGAGACATATTTGTGAATGCGATGGAAGAATATCACTAAAATAAATCGTATAAGTAGGCGTTTCAATTTTTTTTTAATGGAAGTATCCACCTGTCAGTAAATATTTGTTTTTAAAAGGCACTACGTCTATAAAAATCAAAGATTAGTTAATACTACATCACCATCATTTACGACCGTAAAATTTAAATGTGGCCTTATCAGCTTGGACTGAGAGCGTATGGGAAGTCCAAAAACTATGGCAACCATCGAAATCATACGAAAAGTTCAACAAGAATTGCACTTTGGTTGACCGCCCAAAGTAATCATCAAATCAGACACCAGCGACTTTTCCTGTTTCCTAGCCTTAAATTTTTATTAGAGATTTTTCAGACAACTTTCATACATTTTTAGTTTGAAATACTTGAAAAATTGATTGGAAGTTGTGAACAAGGTGAAGCTACTAATAATTGAATGGATGTTATTCGACTTCAAAAGCATTTGCAAAAAGATGTAGAGTCATTTTTCATACCATTCATGATATTGAGAAGTTCATGAAAAAGTTCACCCAAGCCTTCCAGAAATAGTCCCACTTATAGATTCAATGTCGAGATAAGTATATTGCTAACTGAGGGTAGTACTTTGGAGATTTGTCATGTTACTTTTATGTATAATAAAATATAAATATTTTTCCGTCAAACGTTGTATCATAAAGTTGAAAATGAAGCTATAACGGCTGTAACTGTAAAAAATATCAAATATTCGACTAAAACAGAAGTTAGCTCTCAGACTTGCTTTGTGGCACATATTTTTATATCACTACAGTGATATATATAGCAAGATGAGAATAGAAAGAGAGATATCTCGAAAAATCAAAAGTTGTTGAGTAAAAAAAAGTAGTAACTGAATTAGAAATGACAGCTATTGACTTTGAATTTCCGATGGTAGTATATTGGATTATTACAGAAATCTAGTTGGTTTACTGCAAGAGGTCAAATATATAGTTACTAAGAAGAACAAAAAATAAATTTTGACAAGACTTGTAAAAATCTTAGAAGATTTACTACCAATAACACTGTATCGAATCTTGGAAGGTTGAACAAGTATAATCAAATGAAACTATATGAGTTTCACCAAATTTTATTTAGTTAAAATCTATTTTTTACGAACTGTTCCATATCTAATGTTACAAAAAGCAAAAAAGATCCAAAGAATGCGACTTGGGAGAAGTAATTATGCAGAACACTGTAGTCATTTTAAAATCCAAATATTTCAGGAATATTTAAAACAGTTATCTCTATCTTAAGCATAATTCAAGGCCATCCTTATTTAGCGAAAAATTTTGAACAGAGAAGAACGTCTAATTACTAATAAAGCCTAAAATACCCTAGAGATAAGTAACTCAATTTACAACAATTTATTATTTCTGATAAAAAAACTGATTAATTTAAGTAGGTTTGACAGAGATCAGACAAAACATATATTACTAGACTACCATAAATTCACAATAAAATTACATTATAAGCGAGAAAATTCTTATCACTTACTGAGTATATAAATATATATGTATATAAATATATATGTCTACAAAATTAATAAAAAGAGTATCCTCATTTTGCGAAAACTCACAAAAGTCATATAAAAGTAAAAGTTAAAAATTCAAAATTGGAATTAATACTCTGTTAACTAGAGTTACATATATAGTAGTTAATTAGGTGCTACAAGAATATAATTGCTGTTCCACCAATCAATCAACAATTTTTGTTGTAAAAACACAAGCCAAGATCTGAGTTAAAGAAAAATCAATACCGAAAACCAGAATCCAAAATTAAACCAGAATGTTTTATTTTATCTTTTTGTGGCTGTTATGATATTTTTGAATGTACTTGTATTATAGACCTTCAATGGCGTTCATAAATTGAAGAAGAGAAAAAAAGATAATACTAACTTTAAAATTGTTAAATGCAAATATCTTTATTGTTTAAATAGATTATTTAAATTCTACTATTTATCACATCAACTGTGAAAGTCCCAACAGACATATCTCCGAATACTTAAATTTTCAAACTTTAGAAAAGTATTAGGAATAATTGCATTCACAATCTTACCCTAAATATACAATAAAGTTTTAAATACTATCGAAAATTCATCCAGATTATTTCTCAATTAATTTACGTCCATGATGTCAACATTGAAATTAAATCAAAATGGCTTCCATCAAGTAGTTAACTTTCAAACTGAAATCGACAAAGATTATGAGGCGTAACAGACAAAATTTTAATTGTCTTTCTGCGCTTCTTGTCCATTAATGTCAGTGATTTATTGTTTCTGTTAAATTGAATTGTTAAGGCATACCATGCTGCTTTTCTAGTAGCTTCATTAGTTTGTACTTGAACGTCGACATCCTTATATCCCGGCAAACTTCTACATCCAGATATTCGAGCTTTACTTGTTCGATAATTTTGATGTCAGCATTCAATTCTCAAAGTGACGATATTTTAGACGCTTTCATTTATTTAGTTTTATGTGATGATATCAACATAATGAGTTATCTGACCTATCTAAGTAGCACTGCCAACATACAATCCATATAACTCATTCTGCATCTTTACGATTCACTTTCTTCTTTCAATTGTATCAATATTAATATTGGTTTTAAAAGTTAATTAATAATTCTAATGTGAATTTGGTAAGTCACATCTAGAGAGTGAGTTTCTCGATGTTTTCTCTTTTAAAGTATGCGTAATTAGGCGTGTTGATTGCAGTAAGAAATCAATAGCGTTCCATCTCGTACAGAGCATGGTCCGAAATGAGAGTTCTTATTTCTCACGCAATGAGGAAGAGCTGAGGCGTCTATAACACACCAATCTTAATCACAGGGGGCAGAGGGATACATAATTTGATCACACAATAGGAGGAGTGTCTCAATTCTAGTGGTGGAGTGGATATGTCAAAAATATCTAAAACTTTTATGTACTCGTTGCCAATAAATATGTTCCTGAAAGTGAATAGACACTTACATTCTGAATGCGACATGTATATAGAGTCGTTCCATAGGAAGCTGCTACTTTTTCTGTTTTTTTGTGCCACTTTCAAAGGTACTTCTTTAGGGGACTGCCCGCAGAATCCTACACCATGCCTATGGTTTTAATGTGGAATTTAACCTGCCAGAAGACCGGCCAACAGTATAAGTCGTTTCTAGACATCTCAAAAAGTTCCTTAGACTTCATACCTGATATTGTTATGAGTCTTGTGAATTATCTTGGGCATGGGGTGTTGTAACATCTCATAAGGCCAGAGTGGGGCTATCAAAATATGGAGTCATTATTCATTCACCTCTGTGAAATATTCATAATATATCCTCTAAATCATTTGCCCTGGTTTGTTGTGTACCATTATATTCTCATTTCCATATACCCAAAAGCTTTTCCCAAAGGATATTCTTGTTTGAATGACCAACATTTCTACTCATAAGATTCTAATTTCCTGAAGAATATATATTTGAGGTTAATCCTCACACTGATTCTTATCTTCTATTCCAAATAAACCTGAATTTATCCTTAAAAATATTTTATTCGGGATTTATAGGAGAAATTCAGTTATATGTGAATAAACCTTAATATATTCAAAGTTTACACGTTCTCGATTCCAGACTATTTTCATTTCGAAATATGACATTGTGTATCCGTAATTATAACGTAAATGCGTAGTGGAACACCTCAATTTGATTGCCACTTGGGTATTGGTAAAATCGATACCTGATAATGGTGTAAATATAATTAGTGGATTGACGTATATAAAAGTATTTAACTGCAAATGTTCCATATGAGATAGTTCGGAATATTATTAGAGAAAACAAAAAATTGAATATATCTACCGATATAATTGATTAATTATTATATTATTATCGTAATTATTGTGTTTAGAAATGTGTTATTTGAATTGTATTCGTTTTTTGCCTATTCTCAGCAGCACCTCCACATTTGTGGATTTTACGGTTCATTGATAGAATCACATTCCAAAAGCTTCCGCTTTTTTGTTTTTCGAGCGTTCAACGGCTGTCTCTTACCCATGATATTTTCAAGGAGAAATTTAAAACAAATTTCTTGTTCACTTCATATTAAAAACTGTGATCTGACCAAATGAAGCACTTAAGAAAAACTAAATAACGGATTACATGCGAATTCCGCTTGAATGTAGAGAGAGAAAAAATATGGAGACTTAAGGACAAAATTTCATGTAATTTGAATAGCAAAAGATTAAAATAGACTTATACGCATTGAGAAAGCGTATTCCATTAGACTAAAAAACATCTTGTGTAGTCACGATCTAAGTTTGCAACTTCGCGTCAAGGTATTAATGTTACATGTTTTTTATTCTTTTGTATGATGTATAAGCATGGAAACTGACGGAAGCAGCTCTTAAAAATTTGAAATGTGGACATATAGGCGAATGCTCCGAATGAGCTGGCAGGATAGAGTGCGTAATGACGACGTTATGGTGCATATGAGAAAAGAGAGATTGTAAAATCTGTTAAGACCAGAAAATTATCTTACTTCGCACATGTAATACGCAATCCTGACACGTATAGTTTATTGCATCTTATTATCCAGGGAAAAATAGATGGAGTACGGAGTCCTGGAAGAAAAAGAACATCATGGTTGAAAAATATACGTCAGTGATTCGGTCAAACAACTAGTTCACTCTTCTGAGCAGCAGTGAACAAAATTATCATAGCCAACATGATCGCCAACGTCCAATAACGGACTCAGCACTATAAGAAGAAGATAGAAATAAATTATCAAACCTGTTCGAAAAACTAATCAAATCATTTGATTTTTCATGGCTTAATTAAATAAAATTATTAAAATATTATTATAAAATTATTCCTATACTCGAATTCCCTCATTTCCTCAATTATTATTCTCTTGTTTCGAATGTTACTAAAACAAAATGCTTGTTTCTCCCCGTATCCTCTGCCGTTTAATTATTAGAGAGGTTGTCGCTCCATCTCTTGCGGGGTCTTCCAACGCTTTGGCGCCCTATGGGTGACTTGTCTCTAGCTATTTTGACCATTCTGTCGTCATTCATTCGATCTATATGTTCGTTCCACTCTCTCTTTCTTCCCAATATCCATTCGTTTACGTTGTCAATTCTTACATGTTCTTCTAATGTCCTCCCTTCTCTCCCTGTCAAAAAGTGTTTTTCCTTCCTGCGCACTATTTTCATTTCGGTGGTTTCTAATATTTTCTTTGGGTTCTGGTTTCCGTTGTGTATGTTAATATAGGCCGGATGACAGCCTTGTAGATTCGGGAATTGGTCTCGATTCCGATATATTTTTTTTGGAAAATTGTATCGTTCAGGTAAGCTGAGGTTCGTATCCTGATATTTCTATGCCTAGATATTTAAAATTCATCTCTTGTTGTATAATTTCATCATCTACAACCAGTTTGCATCTGTTAGGTGTTTTTGAGGTGGTCATGCATTTCGTTTTTGCTGCAGATATCTACATTTTAAAACATTTTGCGTTGTGTTGAATTTGAATAGTGATCTCTGTAGCTCATCTTCGTTTTCTGCAATTAGAACAGCATCATCTTGACGTCTTTGTTCCCCATTTTATACCCATTCAGGTTACGAGTGCTTTTTATTATTTCGTCCATAACAATGTTGAACAATACGGAGCTAAGAGAATCTCCTTGTCGATTACCATTGTCTACAGGAATTTCTACGGTAGTTATGCCATTGATTTTGCCCTGTATTTTGTGTCTCTGGTAAATGTTTTCGATAATTTTTATGATGTTATATGGGATTTGCCTGTTGCATAAAAGGTGTACCAAGTCCTCCAGTTGTATTCGGTCAAACGCCTTTTTCACGACTATAAAACACATGAACGACTGTTTGTTATACTCGATGGATTTTTCAGTTATTTGTCTCAGGACAAATATAGCATCTGTACAAGATCTTCCTGATCTGAATCCTTGCTGTTCTTCACTCGATCGTTTATTTTGTTTGTCATGATCTTTGTTACTAGATTCAAGGTTGTATTTAGAAGGTTTATGCCTCGGTAGTTTGCGGTTATCTTTTTGTCTGCCCAGCCGTCTGGGCCTGGAATTTTTCTGTTCTTAAGTTTTATTAATGCGGTTTATACATATCTTTCTTCTATTTCAGCTACTTCGTTAGTTGTGATTTCTGGAGTGTTCGGTATGTTTTCTGTATTTTCTTTTTTATACAATTCTTTGAGATATTGGACCCAAGTTCTGATGAATCTCCATATCAGTTTTTGGAGGCCATAAAAGTCATATTAAAATTTTGTTGTCATGTATTCTAGATAAGCCGTCCTTTTTTGATACATTGTTCTTTGACTTCGTTGCAGAACCATGGGTTTTTATTGGGACTGAGTTTTTGTTGTTTTGTATTTCGGGTGCCAAGGGTTTCTGTTGCTGCTTCTATTCTGTTCGGTTTATTTTTCCCCAGCTTCCATTCATTCCTTTTGCTCCGCTTATTGGGTTCTTGTCAACTTTCTCCTGTAATCGTTTTTGGTACAGTTCTTTTATACTAATATCCTATAGTGATTCAACATTTATTTTTTGCGTTTGTATCCTGGTTCTAATTTTTCCTTATTTTTCACTTTAATCCCAATTTCAATTTTTCCTAGTAGTAATATATTATCGCTGCCCACATCAGCCGAGTTTAAAATTCTTATAACCTGTATTTTTGTCTGGTGTACCAACCTGTTAGCTACGATTTAGTCAATTTGTCGATTGTTGTCTATTTATATAACAAGCTAAAAATAAAATATGTCAACTATATTAACAGAACCTAAAAACAAGACAAGAGAAAAGTGATGCTTTGTTTAAAATTTATTGGTATGCTGATATTTATTTATTCTTTGCTCAAATATTTTATTGTTAGTAAACGGATTTAAGTGTTTATATTAACAGCGTGATTGTAGTAGTCAGTGAATTCATATATTTGGCAAGTCCTGCCAAATAAAGATGAAATAAAGAGCCAATAGAAGCAGTGATGATAAAAAATATTAAAATTGGACCTAATTTGAAACTTCTGGAACCATTGACGGACCTGATGACGATAACTTGGTTATTGAAACACGCGTCAAACAGTGTAATCGTGAGTGTTAGTGTAGTAGTGGTGTGAACAGAGTATTCAATAACTAGACCTGTTCACATGCGGAAGCACTAACTCATTTGGAAAATATGACAGCAGTGTCATCGTTCATTATAAGTTCTACATAAAAAGAAATTTATAGCGAGGTTCATGTTCCACCGACATATTTACGAGTATGGAAATTAATAGAAGTTTAAGACATAAAAAAGGGCAATCAGAAGAACATTATACAGTTTTCATTTGAATAGGGAAATTATGTCTGTCAAGAAATCATTTCAAATGTCGTGAAACCTTGAGACAGCATTTCATTGTACATTTGATAAGCGCTACAGGTAAAATGTCGCAAAAATGTTAAAACTTACCAGATATGGAGAACACTGGACATACGTTGGAAAAGTATATGCTGCTAGAACTACCACAAACGAAAAGAAAGGTTGTTCGACATATTTTTAAGCACGAACAAACAAATGGCAGCAGACTAAAGTAACTCATTTGAAAGTGACAGTAGCATGATCCTCGAATCTAAAAAAACTGGTGAATATCATATCGCTTCGACTGTAGTTTGTGAATCGAAGAATCGTAGTCAGTGAAATAACTAGTAAAGACGGTATTGCCGGCACTGTATCAAGTCGATTTCAGCAATACTTTCTTATTTGATCACAAAGAAAAACGTGGTGCTATACAATGTAACTATTAAAATTGCAGACGTAAAGGTTTACTACGCACTTCAATAAATGAAGTTACCCCGTTATAATAGAAGCATCACTCGTTAGTATCACTGATAGCTCCTTATAAGAGACAGAAGCGGACTAAATTATTGTAATACAATACTTTGCCATAGACATTTTTATATATCAGATATAGTAATAATGTATGAAACAGAACACAACCAATGTCGCAAATTATAATAATATAAGTATATTATGAATAATTAAATGTTAAATTATAGATTTTTCCAGTTAGTCATCAAGTTTTAAAGTGGGATTTACTGATATTAAAAATATATTCACAGAATGCTCGAATGTATTTGCTATAAATGTGTCCGCAGTCGCCAGTGTGGTTATTTGAGCTTGAACATCCTTTGTATTCTAATATAAGCCAACAGCTTCGACACAAGTCAGTTAATTATAGTTCCGTACTTATGGCGACAAATAAATTACTCTTGAAAATACGTTTTACAACAACGCAACATACTTTTGTTTTTGTTTTGTTCCCTATGTTTTACCCGTTTTTTGATCGTATGTAGAAATTTCTTCAACTATTTTCAGAATCGACATTTTCTTAAGAACTAAAATTATCTTGATAAAACTTGACTTGAAAAAATTCACATTTTTACACTTATGAGTGCAATCTATGATTATTTCTTATTAGCAGCTTATAGAGCTTACAGAAGTTTCTTTACTTTTTGACTTATAGATATAAAATACGAGGATGTATTGATATCTAGTTAACCTAGACCAGTTCCATGGATAAACAAAATATTGAGTTACCATAGCAACGAACAATAACTTATTAGAAGTGTCAGTGTAGAGTTTGACGTCAAAAAAGTAAACCAGAGTTACGCAATAAATTAAAAGAAAAAAGATGTCCACCGAAATTGTGAAAATAGAAAAATTGGAGTATCGAGCCATCATCAAGTACCTGTATTTAAAAGAATTAAGAGGTAACAGATTTACGAAGATATTATTAATACCCTTGGTGATCAATGTCCTTCGTATGCGATCGTGAAAAATTGGACTGCAAGCTTCAAAAGAGGTAAATTTTCCATTGAAGATGATGATCGATCGGGAAGGCCAGTTTTTGTGTCAGTTCCCGAAAATATTGATGCAGTTCATGACATGATTTTATCAGACCGTCGAATTGGGCTAAAACGGATATCAGAAGCACTGAATATTTCATACGAACGCGTTCATCATATAGTTCACGTCAATTTGGACATGAGAAAAATTGCTGCAAAAAGAGCGTGCAAGAGTAGAAGCATCGCGTTCGATCTGTGCTCCATTTGAAAACGATGTAGACTTCTTAAACCGAATTGTTACTATATATGAGACTTGGGTACATTTCTACGATCCAGAAACAAAGCAACGGAATCTTTGGTGTCCAAAAATCTGCTGGAAAAGTTCTTGCTTCGATTTTTTGGAATTGCTATGGAGTAATCATGATTGATTTTTTGGATAAGGGTAGAACAATAACTGGAGATTTCTATTTGACATAACTGACCACTCTACGGGAAAAAATTAAAGAGAAAATACGAGGAAAGCTATCCAAAGGTGTTTTGTTTTTGCAGGACAACGCTTCTGCACACAAATCTCATGTTGGCATGCCAAAAATTCGTGATTTAGGGTTTAATTACTACGATAACATCCCTATTCACCAGATTTGACTCCGTCCGACTATCATCTCTTTCCTCAACTGAAAAAAACTTTAAAAGGTCGTAAATTTTCTTCCAGCGAGGAGGTAATAAAAGCTGTGGAGGTCTGGTTTGAAGAGCAAGAAGAAACAATTTTTTGAAAGGTCTAGAGACGTTGCAGATTCGCTGTATTAGATGTATCAAATTTAGAGGAGAATATGTTGAGTAATAAAATATTTTGTCATTGAAATTTTGTTTGGCTCTATAGTAAGCTGAGAATTTTTCAATATATCCTCGTAGTTCATCTTTATTTACAAGGTGTTCGTAATTTTTACAGTGGACTA
The DNA here is from genome assembly GCF_026230105.1 of Diorhabda sublineata. NCBI lineage: Eukaryota > Metazoa > Arthropoda > Insecta > Coleoptera > Chrysomelidae > Diorhabda > Diorhabda sublineata. The sequence continues at coordinate 13,951,904 of NC_079476.1, forward strand.
CGGAAATGCTGATTCATCCAATCCAAGCATTGCCGGTCGTGGTAATTGTACTACAAATAAGGTTATATTTACATTGTGTTAAGACTGAAGAAGGTAGAAAAGCAAGAAGAAAACCTATTATTCAAACAAGACATACCAGCGATGCTTCTACGATATCAATTTACTATTACTGACTGAGTTTAGAGAGGAAGGTAGAGACTTAACGCGAATTCAAGTCTCTTTACAGAAGATTTATGACTAGAACCGTATGCGCACTACTGTCCTCAACGGTTGTGCTGATGCATACGAGTACAACGATCGCAATTACCGACGTGCGTATGTTGGCTGTAGAAGACGCTGCTGTAAAAAGTGACGCAATATTGAGTTTACTTCTGAAAAATACGTGTAGAAGACTGTTGGAGTATTAGTTTGGGTAGCTGTTGCTTATGTTAACCCAACACCACTTGTTATTTTTCGAGGTAGTATATGTAGTAATGATGTCTGACTAACAACTCTTGAGCTTTACTTAGGGACGTTAAGAGATCTTCTTCTAATGATACAACGCACGCCACTCTAAATGTCTCCAAAAAGCTGACGTTAATTTATTTTCGTTACTTCATCGGTTACCAGATTTAAATTCTATCTAACTAGTGTAGAATATGATGGACTGTCCAATTTCCACCTCCCTCCACAGACTCTGGTGGAGTTAATACACGAATTTATGTTTGCTTTCAACGAAGTGCTCGACTGTCGAAATGTAATCAATTACGGGGACCCTAAAGAGATTTAGTTTTTGTCTGTACATGTAAAATTTGTTATACATGTTTATTTTTATGTGGGGCTATCACATTACAAAAAATCAAGGTTAGATGATTTTTTTCTTCGGATATAACACATCTTGGTTCACCGAGATTTTATTACGCTCTTTGGATTTATTCTATAGTGTTATTAGTTTGAGAAGGTGAGTGGTACCTAGAACCTAACATTATTTATTGTTACATTATTTCGGATAATACAATTTTCCTTTTTAAAATATAAGTAAATAGTTTCTATTATTAATGTTGTTCCTGATCAGTTCTAGAATGAAGAAACCTTCCAATGACTCATTGTTACGTAAACTTTGATAAGGTACCTGCTCCTTCCCTAAGTATGACAAAGATTCGTCAAATAGTTTGAAAGTACTCTCAATACTACTGATAATAAAATGAGAACAGAGAGAATAGATTTATTCCAAGTCAATTATTTTTCAGTTAAAATATATCCAATTATTATTTAAATAGCCTATATGTTAAAAAAAGGTGAGACGGTATTATAATGCAGCGTTATTGTCGAGGTATTTCTAAGGAATGTAGTAGTACTTCACAAGTATACTCGTGAAGTAACAATTATTTTTGTAACCGAATCCAGAAGGAACTACGATATTTATATATGCCCGCTACAAGTTGCCAGTGTTTTTTATAAAAAATTTGAAGTATGATATGCAGTAGGGAACCTCTGCTAACGTTAATACAGTACAATATTAAAATCCATTGCCGATATATGCGACAAAATTCCGTATATCACCACAACGGAAAGTATTGTGAAATCGACAGGTGTCAGTCACTGACAGGTACTAAATCGCCATATTTTCACGCGATCTTTATTTGTAACGGTCGTGCGACTTTTGAATAATAGGTATTCCAACCTTATATATTACTAAACTTCATGTTTTAATAAATACTGCTTTTTCATTCAATTATATCTCACAATCGACGAAAATATATACATCGATACGTGATTCAATTGCAACAATAAAATTATGTCATGGTCCAAAAACAATGGAAATAGTTTCTATTATTATGCTGTGAGAAATACAATGGAAAATATCAAGCAATAAATTCGACATATATCGATTATCTGAAAAAGATGTTATTAAATTTTCGTTCAATAAGCTAACTATACGTACACCTAAGTTAATTCGTAAAAGGACAATCAGAAGAAATTTGAAATTATTTGTACAATCGCATAAAGCAATATTTAGTCAGAAATGACATGGATTTTTCATTATATTCTTCTTCCCGCAATCCTTCCTTAAATGCTTCATATTTTTCAATTTGTTTGTGCTCATACTGAATTATCATCAATATCAAACAAGCTTGTTACTAATTACTTTCTTTTCAGCTCTGCTTTTATAAATGACTGTAATTCTTTGAATGGGATGCTTTATGGCATTCTTATTATCGATTATTTCTGATAAGTTTCGAGCGTTGCAAACGTCTGTCTTGACTGTATCTACGTTTCTGGAGTGCTAAACCACGTCGGTGAGGCCTGGGAAATGCACTTTTATTCCGAAGTTAGCAAACACCGCACCCAACACGCAGATAGCCTCAAAATATATAAATCTTTTGTAATGCCCATAGCTTCTTTTATCTGTCTAACCTCAATCCAAAGTTCGTCCAGTACCAGTGAATTATTTCGATGATGCCACTGCTTTTTGCAGTTTTTGTGTGATCCGACCAATCGTCAGCGGTCACGTTTGAATTCAGCTGATCAAAAGTTCACGGTCATAAAATATGGTGCAGAAGCTCTCGACAATATCTAGCTCCCTTTTTTATTTAGGTAGAAGTGTTGATTCTTGAAAACAAATTTTCTATACTTTCAAAATATCTCTCCTGACTACATTACCGGAAGGATAACTCGACTTTCTAGTCAATTTTTTGTACATTATATTCTGATAAACTGTATTTGTTATAATAATTATCAAGGCACATATCTTGAGGGATTGTTGATATAATTTTTTTAATTTTTCATAGATATATACATACATTCTAACATACATTATTTTGTATATATTGAAAGTTTATAAAAAAACTCAATCACATAAGAATAAAATCAAACTAGAACTTTGTTCTAATGGACTAGGGAAAAATTAATTTTTCTCATCGTAACAAAGCTCTAGTTTGATTTTATTCTTATTTTGATATTCATGGTGAAGGTCTATTGTTCAATATAAATTCGCAAATTGTCAGTGTCATATATTATTTTGATACAGACGAAGTCGAAGCGTGAATTCAAAAATTATTTAAAAAAATTCAATATTTCGAAAATATATTTCTTCTTCTTCTTCAAAGGAGAAAGCAACTACTTTCCTGGCTAATGCTTCGACGAATATTGAATTACAGCTCCTCTGAAGAGTGAGATGTTGTAACTACTGACTAGTTTCGACGTTGTTACGTCTCATCAGAACAGTTTAATAACACTCGTTCGGGCTTGAGATAACGTCAAAGAGCGTAGTCACCAATAATTTTTTATACCACAGTTTATGCATGCAATCAATAGATTGGCAAGTGGGTAAAACAGAGATTGGGAAGACTCTCTCATTCATATCTATTCCTTGAAATTCTCCTTATTTCCATATAAACTTTGGGTCAATGACAGAATCGTTGCACATTTGTGTGAAATTTTTCAAGGATCCAAGATACAATTATACGATAGATCCCAGAGTACAATTCATGTTCAATTAAGTGTATCTTTGAGACTATTGGATTATACCTAGCTCAGCGTCGGATTGACACTGTTGCGTCAGGAAGTAATTGATACAATAACGTCAAGCAGAAACTGATGAGTATAGGTTTTGTGGCGAGGAGGAAAAACTTCAGTTCATCTAGATTTACCACTTGCTTTTGCAAGCATACAAAGGGAGATGTTTCTGATAGAAATATAAATATCTCACCTTCTTGGAGTTCAAGAAAACCTTGACTCTAGCTTAATAAGCCTTAGGGCAATGTAACCCTTATACATTTACATAACTAAAACAGTTAACCAGTACGTTTGCGAAATAAATTAAATGAATATATTCAATTGATGGATTCAGTCTTCTACCAGATATATTGTTGTGCAAAATTTTTTTTGAACTCTATTTCTTATATTAAGTTCTCAAAAAAAAAACACCAAATCCTATTTTTACATCACTTCATCATAATTTCTAGTCACTTAACCTTAATAGTTAACCTAGAAAATAGAAAAAAAGATTATTTAGTAATTGTGAATAAAATTACTCCACACCATCTCTTTTATTTAGATCATTAACTTGCCATATGTTTGAATTATTGCGATGAATTTTATCAGCTTGTAAATTTCAGTTGAAATGAATATCATCTAGAACTATCTATATGCATAGGCAATTCAAAATCAGATTAAAAATAGCTTATAACAATCTAAAATTAAAATTGTGATCTATTTTCGCTTAGTTAAATAGGATACGCTCTAATATATCTGGATATAAAAAACAATCTCATTACATTATATAACAGGGTATCTTAATAGTTGATATCAGAAAATATTCTTTATAAAATAATTTTGAAAGTAGAAATTGAATTTCTCTGTACTCTACATGTTTTAGGTACACATTTTTATTTCATAAAATTTGATACTTTCACCTCACTAGGTAGAAATCATTGCTATTTGTAGCATGTCTTTCGATTTTTTTCATTTGATTTTTATATTTTCACTGCTTCCTAAAAATCTACAAAAATTCTCATCCTTCATATCTATTTCCGTATTGATTTAATTCCTACCTTGTTGACAAAAAAAACATTGATGAAAAAGTTTAGACATTTTCAAATTAAATTTACAACCATTCCAATCCGAAATAAATACTTAGATGATCTTTTTGAAATAATGCTATTCAAATTTGATTACAATATCGAGTAAATGAAATAAATACAAGAGCATATAAAACAACTATGAAGATTTTGCAACTTCTAGAAAACTGAAAAAAGTGATATGTTTATTGTTGAATATATGTTTTTTCATAGGAAAAATATTAATAGATTTTTTTTCATTTTTCCATAGATTCTGGAACGACGATCACTACTAAAACCTCAATCCAACTAATAACTTCTATTTTTCTTCGCTATTCGAAATCTCTAGATTATTTTTCTCTTGTTCAAATTCTGCTTCAAAATTTCTCTTGGTTTTAACAATTTACTTCCTTCTTATTTTTCTAAATTCTTTGTCATAGCAATATTTTTCCCAAAGCTACTAAATTTTTCGAATTTTTTTGTTTGAATTCGATAAAATCAACATATGATCTCTTGATTTATAAATTTACATTAAATATAAATGATACCAACTAAATTACTATTATAAAATTGAACTTTCTTCTTATAATCCTGACAAAGTACCCATTTTTATTTGTTTTTACTTTTTTATAATATTGTTTTTGAATCTTTTTTGGCATATTTTTCTCTTAATTTTCCTAATTCTATTTTCAGATTCACTAACTGAAATTTTCTATTTCTATATTGTATATTCTGAATTTCTACTTTTATTACTAATTACTATTACTAATTATATCCTTATTTCTGGTATATTAATAGGGAAACAGCGGTAAATATGTGTTACTAGATCATAAGTTTTGTAACTAATCGCCAGCATACTTAATGCATTGTGTAATAAGGTTGCTCAGATTATGTTTGTTTATATTCTCAAAAACACCGACCGCGACGAAGGTGGCTCATGTCCAAGGCCGAACCAATACATCGGCGATATTATTTAACAATATACCTCAAGCTTAGTTGTAATAAGGTCTTTTTTTTCATTACTCTGTTTGACTATGCGTTTACAAATGATATTGGTTTGGATACCTATTGGAATCCTTTTTATTAATATATCTGACCGATGTATCGGTTATATCCCCTAATAGAGAAATATTAGTGGCATTTTTTTAATCCGTGAAAGGTGAAAACATGAATGAAGGAAACGTGAATAAGGAGCTTTTACTGTGTTGAAAGAATTATTAAAACTCATTGCCAAAGAAATGAACGATAAACTCAAATGACACATTATCGATGGTATCAAGATATTCTGCCAAGAAGTTTATTATGTCAAAAATTTTCAGATTTCTTACAATATCCATTTTTATATTCAATTTAGACGACACAAAAAGTATCAAAGTTCTGTCAACGAAGCATTCCAAACCTAATCTTCAAACGTTAAAAGTTCATAGCAATGACTTTCATAGCTTATTCCATAATAGAATAGTTAACGATAACTAGGTGGAAACAAATTTCACATATATCTATAATTAATTTGATGTTGGAATCATAACCAATTAGATATTCATTCAATCTTTCATTATTGTAAAAAATAATCAAAACTGCCAAATACTTCATGAACCTGTTTATTATTCTGTTTGATTAATTAACACGTTTTTATAACAAATGTTTATGATCTAGAAATGCATCAAGATATTTATAGATGTATTAATTATTGAATAATATCGGAATCAATTTGTTACCTTGACAGAGGTGAGTATAACAACGTAAGTCATGTTTCAAGGTGTTCCATATAAATATTGATTTTTGTATATTATATTCGAGTATACTTATATTTTTATGCTTTTAATTTATATACAGTATGGTGAAAACTAATTATTTTGATTAGTGTAATTATAGTAAACTCCGAGACATGTCAAATTTAAATTATAAAATGGCATTTCCCATCATGAAATGTAATCCGTAACTTCAGCCCGCTTCGAATAATAATAGGTATAACCTCAAATTTTTGAAATGTTATCTAATATATTGTTCACTCTCCGTCTTAAAACTATCAGTGGTTATGACCTAAGGACATTGATAATTCGAAAAAATTTTATTTTCGAAATTTATTATTTAGATTTCGAAAGCTTGTTGCTTGGAAATAAGCAACGAGCTTGAGAAAGTTGAAAACGAAATTTTTGAGCAGTTATCAATGTTCGAGAGTTATTCGGATAGAAAATTTTTTGCTAATCATAGAAAAAATACAAAGCAAAAACAATTTACTTGAAGGTGTAATTAATAGAAGAACAATTAGAAAAGTTAAGTAAAGATCCAGACGTGTTTGAGTGAAGATGTATTTCCAATAGCACGTTGCTAATAATAATTTTTTGTCCTTGGTATTCAAGCCAATCACTTCGATAGGGGCTTTTGTCCAATTTTGAATCGTATTTCTTCCAATGGGCATATTATCATACCATGCGTTTGAAACAATTGTCGAAGCATTTGGTGCCAAACAAATATTCAACGGTGGATTCGATGTTTTGACTTTTCAAAAGCGTTTTTGTTTGTGTGAGAGCTCGCATTGTCGTGGTGGGGAATTATTATTCGTCTGCGATTGGTTTACCTGCTTTTTTTTTCGAATCCATCTGGCAAACTAAGGCTAGTGTCCATTTATTCCGAAAAACCAGGCGACCATTTGCTTCGAAGTGCTTCGTAATCGAACAACTTTCGTTGGATTTTGTTCTTGTAAAATCCATACAGTCGATTGTTGTTTGGTTCTGGGTTCATATGCATAGATCCATGATTTGTCGCCTGTCACGATCTTAAAGACGTCTTTTGAAGCACCGCGATTTAGCACCGAAAACGAAACGGAAAAATATTGAATGTATGCAAGTGGAACTAATGCCCAAGTACGCCTCAATCTCACAGTATGTCACATACCGATCTTGCGATATCAGTTTAGGCACATCATCGATGTTTTCTGACACAACAGCCTGTAGCGAAGTGAGAACACGATTGAATTCGTGAAATCAGCGAAACACGGTAGCTCAAGATGGTGCTTCATCGTCGAAGCGAGTTGGTTGGTATACTGCTGTTGGTTCAATCCACGTCGAGAGAAAATCCTCGTACGAAAATGTCGATTTAATTTCATTTTTTGATTGTTTCAAGTATCTGTAAACAACTCAAATAGGTCTCGTATGACAGCACGTTCTGAGTACGTTAACCATTAAAAATGTTATGATGGCAATGTCATATTGCGGTTGTCATATCTCAAAACTTAGTAGCAACCCTCCTATAATAAAAAACTTTTTTCGATGGGAGATCTGGGAGATTTTTTCAAATGTCTCTTTTGTGGGAGATCCTTAATTCTGGAGGCATCAGGGCTGTAGGCTTGGATACCCACTGGTATAAATAATTTGTGAAAGCGGCAAAGCCATTAACAGATTCGAAATCACTCACGGAAACGGTTTCTGAGTATTGTAACGTTTTCACTGCTCACAGCTTGCGTTACTTGCGTTACGTTTGTTGTTATAAACATTATACGATATAACCTACCTACTTCTTTTTGTAAATAATTTTCTTTATAAGATATTTTGTCATATTATCTTTGAGTAGAAATATTTACATATTATATTTCATACATCTTTCGTAGTTTTGTATGTACTTGTTGGTGAAATACTGGGTTCTTGGAATTTAAGTTATTTAGCACAGTTTAATTTGTCCTTGTCTTGAACTATTTTTATATAAACAAATTGAATGTTTGGTTTATTTTCTTTTGAGGTTAAGTCTTGGTCTAAAGGAGGCAAGCATTATTCGAAATTTGCCAGACGTGATATAACTGGTTGCACTAAAAGCCAAGTTGCTTCCCCTCAGAAGGTTACATCTAGTTAACTGTTCACAAGTTATTCGTGCAGTATTTTGTAAATTTTGCGTATATTGATTTTCAGTTGTTCAGTTCGTTGATTGTGATTTGTTAGCTGGTGTTTTTGAAATTGAGCTATTGTTGCACCTGGCTGGATTGTCGTCATTACGTGTGACACGATTTTGCTCAAGAAGTCTGCTGCTAACTTCAGTTAGTAACAATTTGACGATTGGAGAGGTTACCTGGTCCTTTTTGGTCAGCGACCGTGGTAGCGTTAAGATCAGTTTCTCCAGAGATTTTTGAAAAGCGGGATTTAGCCGGGAGTCTCATGTGTTGCTAAAGGTCAGATCAACTCTTATTAGTTTTTATTGTAAACATTATTTCATTATTTCCTGTAAACCAAAACTCATGAGTTTTGTGGGAAAAATTCAAGGAAAAATTAGACTATTACCGTAGGCATGACTAGAAGAAAAATGGGGGGCACATCATTTTTCCCATGTTTGAGACCTCCTGAACACGATTATGATGGTTTTTCGAATGTCTGTTTAAGCTACAATTCTTATTTTCGTCTCTCGAGCAATTGCTATGGGTCCGATTTAGTTCAAAATTAGCATACATGGCTTTTTTCGCGGCGGATTGATGTTATTAGAGTTTGGTTGAAAACAAATGAATATTTTGAGGGGTCGTAGTGCAAAAAAAGTGGTTTTTGACCTTTGCTCACCTCTGCAAGTCAAACGAAAAGCGACTGAAAAATGAAATGTCACATGTAGGTTCAATTAGTTGCGAGATGATTTCCTGTCCAAGGTCGAAACTTTCCATCTCCACCCCTCTCCATTTTATGGTCATTTTTGTTATATTTTCTTATTTTTTGGCCAGAAAAAGTTTAACTAGAGGGTTCGAACTTCGCATGCAAGTAGGAGTGATGTTGAAGAATTGTCTTTCTCAAGTTCAAAGTTTTCTTCTTCAGCTCTTCTAGCACAAAACGCCCGAAATCATTTTGATCGTTGTAATTGTTGAACTGGACCGCCTCATATTTAATGAATAATACGAGTATGTTCGTTGCTAGGGTGATTTTTTTTACTTCCCATTTTCGAAATTTCTTGTCATTATGACAATTTTTTCTTTGTTTTCAATTGGAATTGAACAAGAGGGTTCGAGACCACCGGGTCTATTGAAATTATGAATTTTCATTCGAGAGAGTTAACTTGTGAAATGAAAAGTTATTGAGGAATAGCAAATTTTCCATATAAAGAAATAAGATTGAGAATTGATTTCATTTCCAAGAAATTCATTTTATGGAAAGATTTGTTTGTGTATTAGTTAAATTCTTCATTCGGCGAAAAATTCGACTTTCGTGATGGAGCTCTACTGCTCACGGCTTTTTTTAACCTGTTTTTTTTTATAATTTCAAATATAAAGCATTGTATTTTATTTTCAACAAGTAGCTTTATTCCTAGACATACCTTAACCTATTTCTATACTTTTCTCAGTTTAGGTTAAAAAACTGAATGGCGCTTTGGAATTTGAAAGCATACAAAATATCTGAACATATTAAAAACAACAAAATCTTGCAACGAACCCTGACAACACACATTAACACGATGAGCTTAGTCGGAGCCCAAAATATGACCTTTTAGGTTACCAATATTTCACCTTAAATTGAAATACTTTTTCCGTTGAATTCATCGTAACATTTACATATATTAAATAGATTATTATTTCAATATCAAGTTTTTAATTTGAATTATAACGGACGCCGTGCTGTGCAGATGGTTAGATTTGGTCAACATTAGAGTGGTATGAGGAAATGAAGCCATCTTGGCTGTTCCAGATTTTTAATGAGTGCCAGATGAAACTTAAGGCAATTTGGTAATCACGTTACAACTTAGTTGTTTCGCTATAGCTCTGAAATTGCGTTTTAAGTTGAAGTTTAGAAAACATAACCAGCTCCTTTTTATTTCCTTGTTATTTAAACGACCAGTTCGATCAATATCTAATATAAACAATACCATGACTATCCCTAAAAACCCTCGCTTTACTTTTCTCGCTAATGAAATCGTCTTTTCCTTTTTCAAAGCAGCTCCGTTCTTTGCAAACAACTGTCTTGATTGTTTTTTTGTTTCAATAGTGTCGTAGTGGACAGTTATAAATCGATGCGAAAAATCCAAGTCAATTTGCTTGAACCCCGTCCATAAGGTCTGCGAAATGTTCATTGGAATAAGTTGTTTTTGGTTCAAAGTTAGCAAACGCTGCACCCAATGCGCTGATAGCTCACGCTTACAAAATTTTTCACTCAATTTGGACTAAATACTTTCTTTTTATATGCAAACAGCCTCCTCTATCTCTCTAGCATTAAACCGACGATCGTCCAGTACCAATTAGTGATGTTTTCCGATGATAGTCGTAAGTTGGCATCTATAGAACATAATCACTGAACAGTTTTCATGATTCAATATGGAATATTAAATTTCAGGACCACCATCAGCAATGTTAAGAGAAATTTCTCAAAATCACTATACATAAATATTTTGCTTTAAGCAACGAAAAATGCCAAAACAACTCAGTTTTACTCAAAATGTTGTGGAGAAGATTATGCTTTAGAAACAAAATACCGCATCATGAAATACATGCACAGTCGTGTCTTATCATGTCTTCCACCGATTCTTTTGTGGTTCAAATATCTGCTGCTATATTTACTGCAATTATGTTCGACATGTATACAGTTCGAAATCAACTGCCTTCAAAACTTTTTGATTGTGCAGGTATATGACGATGTTTCCAGTCTTATAACTTTTTACTTTTGAAGCTGAGATGTTCGACGTACTCGTGGCTCGTAAATGGTTATTGTAAATGTAGATAAAAAAGATGAGTCATCTTAATTGAAAACATCTGGAATAGAGAGTCGATAGAATAACGAAATTTAGCTGGTCCTGGGTAGCAAACGTGATGACGCAAAGTCCAGAAAAATGAACATACAGGGTCATATTCTGATAATCTTAATAACCGTAGTGTTACGAACATGTTGGCCCTCTCTAGCTACATTGGAATTTTAAAATTCGGCGAATTTGCGCGGCACCTTTCATCTGTTATTTATAAATAGCAGACGCGCCTTTGATAAACTTTTTATTATAGAAGGTGGCTTATTACATCATCTCTTCTAAATAATTTGTAGAAAAGTCTATTTATTCATTTGTTGTGTTTCTTTTTGTTCTAGACCTTTGTAAAATTAATTCTATTTGTGGTATATAAAGTTTATGTAGCGCAGCAAGTTTAAATAAATACTCGTTGTAAGAATTAGTAAAAGTAATCGCAGAAAATATTTAAGTGATATTTATAAGTAAATTATTATAAGTATAAGTGTATTGTTCATTCACCCCACGAATAGAAAGAGTGTAAATAAATACGAAAAATGTTACAATAGGACAACAATGAATGAGAACAGCTAAATAAAAAGAAGTATAAGTGAAGCCCGTATCTAACACTAAAAGAAATAGAGGCAGTGAATAGAATGACATTTTTTTTAGGCATAAAATGAGATACAATGATTTGAATATTTTCAAACTGATGGTGATTTGTGGTAAATTGGCAAGCGATGAAAGAAGTTGTAATTTTTCTATAATTAAGTGTTTAGCACTACCTTAATGTGTGAAAATTTCTGTTTTCCTAATTAACATATGTATACTTTTAATTTTGTTGAAAAAATATACCTGCCTATTTGTTCCATTGCCTAATCGTACAAATATTTAGAACAACATGCGAAAATTGGTATGAGCTAGTATGTTTTTTACAAAAAAAATTGATAGATTTATTCCATTCGTACGTCAGTAAAAGAGCTTGTGATCTTCGTAATTTATTTTTCTATAGATAATATCAAAGTATGTTGAAGTTTATAAACCTATAAAGATGATTACGAGAAAAATTAATGTTGTTATGAATCATAAGCAACAAATTTGGTATTTGGTATAGAAACTATTATTTCGGTATCATGATTCTATATTATATTTCTTTCAACATGAATTGAAATTGAACTCTAATAATTGTTATATGTACTCAGTTGTCCAGGATATATTTGCAAACTTTTGTTTTCAAGACGACAAATTACGACTATAACCATAAAACTACTTAATGCACTCTAGTTCTGTGATTTATCAATATATTTTGAACAAAAAAATTATGTGCTCAGTATCTATCGTTCTTTAAGCATTGTTTTTGAGTAGGTACAATGTGCATCAGGATGAATTGATCATTACAGAGAGAGTGCCAATATGACAGTGATTTATTTTTATTTAAGTTTAATGTGCCTCGTCAGCACTGGTCATTGTTACAGAAACAAAACATGAAAAATACTGGAAAAATGTTGATACATAATTATGGTACAGGTTGGTAGCTTTGAGGAAATCCAATACTTCCAATACCACTTCATATCTGTTGGGCAAATGAGTGGTTCCTTAAGGTTATGTTTCAGAATAAATTCCTAAGACAGGACTCACTGAAGACAACAAATAACTATGGATAAGTTTAGTGTGGTTAATACAGAGATTTCGTACTGTCCTAGATTCTCTTGTACTCCAAAAATTTTGAATCAAGTGAGAAGTAGATGGATGGATATGGTGTAGTGCGCCAAGAATCTTGGATGAGATTTTTAGAATTCTCAAACTGAACTAGGTTTGTTGGAGTCTTATTTACAGATGCTTCTCTAGGGAGACTATTTATTGACAGAAGCTCATGAGTTCGTGGTTTGAAGTGACTGCGCAACCAACACAGAAATCAGTTTTGTAGGCATTAGTATAAAGAATTAAGTCGAAAAAAGTTTTATGAAGAACTTTCACAAGTGGTTTTTTTATAAGCACGCATGTTTATTCTAAATGGTAACTGAGGTGAAGATTATAGAAATATTTTACATCAAAGGAGAAGAATAAGGCAGGTAAAGTTAGGAGTTGAAAGAAATGTTGGTAATTTACTTTGTCATATTTGTGGTATTTATTTAACGAATAAACGGAAAATAAAATAAGAAACTTTGTTAAGAAGACTTATACAGAATATTTCGAAAACAATATGAAAATATTAAAGAAGCCACGTGTTTTATTGAGGTCGGTAAATTCCCTGGTGAGTCTTCACTATTGTGAAATAAATAAGAGCGTTCTGAATTACATTCCGTTATTCGCAGTCAAACCGAGATATTTTCGAAATGTCCTATTTCACACAATAAAAATCCTCCTCGGCCTATCTATTTGAAAGTAATTCGTTTGCTCTAAGAAATAATAATGTTGCCAAAACCAAACAAATCAGTAAAATTTACAGGTAAGCAAAGGTAACACATCTGCTCCAAAACAGTTTTCTTAAAATTTGGGAATTAAATATGAAACAACATATCTTATAAATGGCCACCACGGCTTTGCTGGTATTTGATGAAATTTTCAATAACGTTATTGAATGTTGTGTCTAAACGGATTAAATGGCAAGAGCGTGGAGGCTAATTCTAGTCACCATCGGGAAATGACACGACCAAGAGCAAATTCGGGCAAGGAGGAATGACATGTGGAGCCTAACCACATGTTGTCAAGATTAATAGCTTCCAAATGAGGCACAAGAAACTGGGTTATTCACTTTCGAAGAACAACGGTCCAATTATTCTCTCAAATTATTCCCAAAAAGCATGTATCATTCATGGATATCTTAGCCCCAAATGTGACAGTTTTGCTTATTAATGTAGTCGTCGATTTATAAATGGGCCTCACCATCAGCAGGTTGCTCAAGATTCCAATTGGTGAATTATCTTCGCTGTTCATGGTATACTGGCAGAAATGGTTGAGTCAGTTGTATTGACGTCTCTGGTCTTTCCGTCACAGTCTCGCGAACTGCTGTGATGTTTTGTTCTGAACGACCTTTATCATGTGTTTTACATCATTAACAGAACCAGTACTTTCGAAATAGGTACATTATTGCGACCGAACATTGGACGCACTTTACGAATAGTAAAGTTTTGTTCTACAGTGTAAAGCTGCTTGTTTACTAATACTCAACTATCAACTTTTTAAAAATCAACCTTCCCAAATATTCACCAGTAATTCCATGGTGAATTCCGTTGATTTTCATACCCATATTTTTGATAACTTAATATATAATAATAACAGGTCTACTTACATGAATTATTAAACTCTTAGATAAACTCCACTTACCTAGAATTAGAAAATAATACTTATTAATAGATACAAATATGTTTTTTTTAGTTAACGTAAGTGAAGGGAATACCTGTTTTTCTGCAGGTGACTTAAGATAAATATTTTTGTTAGTAATTTCAATAACAAATAATACTTTACTTTAATCTGTTGGCGACGTACGTTGCTGTATGGAAACCACAAAATCTTTCAGATGAAGCTTGTCACGGCCAATTCGTATTTACATCAAATGATAATAATTATCTTGTAAGCGCGGTTATGCATACAAATTTAGTCTAGAAATATCAATTGAAATTGAAATTCTGAAACACGACGATTATTTTTTCTAATATGAATATATTTTTACAATACATTCAGCTAACATTTGTTGACTCTTCAACAATTTTTAAATAGGGAATATAGAAAAAATGGAATATAATTAGAAAAACATAATTATCATCAGCGATCTTTTCTCGTAATTTGATTTGATAGGTTATTTATTATATTCCTAATTTTGCGGTTTTGTCAAGTAAACAATATTTTTTAAATAACTGTAGAAAAAATGGGCTGATATAAAGCTGTCTAGTCATTTTATTGCATGAAAATTTCATTTAAATACTTCGAACATTGAATTGATAAAATGTAAGGTTAAAAGTGTTTTTAATACATAATTTATTAATACAGGAATTATTCGTCAAAATATGTAAATACCTACGTTGGTCCGTTCAAATTGCCTTCTACAAAAGAATCTCATACTATAGTTACTTTATTTTACAGAGTTATATCAGTAATGCAGTTTTTCGAATTTCCGAAGAAATTTCTATACAAATTTACGTACTATCCTAAAATTTTCAACATAAGTTACAGTCTTTGGTTGATCAGTTTTGCATTTAATTTGAGAAACATGTTGATCAGTTATTTTACACTTCTAATGGACCTGTAATTAGAACACATAGTTAGAGGTTAGTAAGGAATATCCTAAGCTATCTTTTGTCAAAAACTATTTTCCATTTGGAAACACAGTTAAAGATCGGTGTCAATCAAATACACTGTACGGCGAGTGACAGTATCCTAGGACCAAGTATTTGTTAGTTACAAGAAAAAACGTGTGTCGCTATAGATAATCCTGTGAAATATGAGATAAGAGTAATGAATAAATTATGTCATAAACTGTTAGTTGCGAATGGATATCCATCGTGAATTATATGCCATTTTCGATCTACCAATTATGAATTAATGTGTAGTGCGTTAATGGGAGGTAATAGTTATTTACGTTATAAGTCCGGGAAGTGATTTAGTACGGTACGAGATAGATGTTTATGGACGAGGCGACGAAGGAGCCGAGTCAAGAATATCTAATCGAGTACCGTAATAATAACTTCACGGAAGTATATCGTATCTTTATTCTTTCATACTGTTTTCGGTTTGAAATAAAAAGCAAAATTATACTAAAAAATGTCATATTTGACAATTTAAATGAAAAATAGCCCCTTCTCTTATTATTTGAAAAAATAAAAATTAACAGTAGTCACTAAAGTAACCTTGTAAACAAAGGCAGACATATTGAATTTTTGAAATTACGAAAAATTTTTCCAAAAGAATGACTGATAATTCAAATAAAATTGCTGAGTAAAGCAGTAGGGCAAATTATTCCAATTAAGTGTTCGAAAAGGTACGAAAAAGAATATGCTATGTTTTGCCACTGGATAAGAAATACGATGTAAAAAGTGCTGATGAAAATGATACTGTAAAGTGCCTTTTTCCGGTCTCAAATTAGTACTGTAAAGTCGACTTTACAGTACAGTTTGAAAAAGAAAATAGTTATTTATGTGCCAAGGACTGAAAATACTACTTTGTTGTACTCGTCCAACAAAGTAGTATTTCAACCGCGGCATACACAACATTTTTTAGACGACATATAACATCCAAAACTTTTTCAATTACACTAAGGAAAGAAAATTAATGATAGAAAATTATAAACATTTTATTTATTGTGCAATATAATGTACTTAATGTCAATATTAATTTATTAATTATTTGCAAAAATTAATGTTGATTGTACAATTATTAATTTTTATTGTATTGGATGCAGATGGAATATGTATATCTCTACTAGATGTTGACGGAATCTCCTAAAAAGAGCTCGTACTGTTATTCGTATCTTGCATGAGATTTATCCGGCAATGAATTAAGAACAGTCGTATTGTTTTCTTCGGTGAGATCAGACGTGGATTCGAGTAACTCTTCATCGCTGATGTTTTCTTTTTCATCATCATTCATTGTTATTCATTAATTTAGACAAAACTTCGGATAAAACAAATAATTTCAGAAAATTAAAAATTTAAGGTTATGCAAAATCATCAAAGTGAATCTGTCAACTGTCAACATTGAAGTGATTAGAGTGACATTTAAGGAGGTTAAAGTTGTCTACTCCAGAGCGTCCCAAAAGTGTTTTGCAGTACGGAACTGTCACTTTCACTACATAAAACACTCAAAACGCAACTTTCGGTATGTAAATGAATACAGAATGAACAACTTTCAGATGGCGGCGTCTAAAAAAGTTTTTTTCTATTTTGATGACTCTTTAATCCATTTGACAAGTTCTGTCAAACAATCTCATAATTATTACAAGGAATCTCGTACATCTATCTATTTTTATATATTTCCAACCCTCAATGAGTTTCAGGGTACACTGGAAGTTCTCTTTATCTATTGAAGTTCAGATGGGCAAATATATTCCTATATTTAGGGAAGATCTGTTGAATAATAAATGAAATTTCATCAGAGCGTTGCCACGTCGATGGATACCTGAAGACTCTACTCTCCAGAGTAAAACACATGCAAACGTGTGAAATAGAAGACGAAAATCTATGGCACATCCTAAACTTTCTAAAAGGAAATGTTAAAACTATGTGGCTAGTGATAAAACAGTTTTACATTGTTCTCCAAGTAACATATATGAAATTTAGCTTCTATACTTCATGGTGTCTGATAGGAGGTAACAGTATCCAGCAGAGAAGGATGTTATGCCGAAGAAAATTTGAAACAAATAAGCCCTATACTTTAACAAATTCAAGGTTATTTTTATATACTTTAATGCTTGTTACATGCCCAAGAAGTGTCATTTGAAACGCCACACTTTTTAATCTTTCTTACCTATATTGAGGATATGCACAGAGAGACTTTATATAGATTTTATTTAATAACCAAGGTCTGGCCGTCGTAGGCTCTTAGGCTCTAAGCTTAGTCTCTCACATATTTTTTATTCAAATCTTAATCGTAAGTAAGATAATTGGAGGATAGACAGACGAAGATTTTTGGCAGATAGAGTCATCCCACATCCTTAACTTCCTAAAAGGAGCAAGATTAATAGATCAGTTGTAAACACCTGCTACTTTAAAGTACGCTGAGTTCCATAGCAAACTAAAAGGGTCGCAGTATGCTTGACACACTTTTTTAGTGGCTTTAAAGTGCTACTTTTGCATAAATTATAATTATTTTTGATCTATTTGAATAAGTTACATGTTTTTTGAAGTTTGAACTGAACTTCTGTCTACTGACATTTTCTTCATAACTGGAGTAGAATGGAATATATATAAAAAAGTTACTTGTAATAATTTGATAATGTGATAATTGATCCTATTTCAATAACATGCCCAACTAATTATGATATTTTCTAAACAGTTATCATTATGGAAAGACTAAAATATGCAAATTTTCATGAAAATACAGATTTTTTACCTAATACATCTAAACTACATTTAAGTAAAGTGTTACTTAATTTTGCAACCGAGAATGTTTTAATAGTTAATTACAATACAAAAAGAATAAACATCCGTTTGGAAACATTATTCAATGACTAAATCATCATTTTAAACATGGGGAAAATTTAGTAAAAATCACAAATATTTCGACTATAAATAATTTAGAGATCAGATAGAGCACTCGATAATTTTGAATTCAATTTTAAACAGAGATGAAATGAACATTAAGATAACCTCCTGATCAACCATCTGAAACGAATCGGCCTCCCAAATAAATTTCACAAATTCACAGGAAATAATTTATACAAATACAAAGAAGATTTGAAACTTAATATGTTGAAAATTTCCTTTTTTGCAATGAAAGGAAAAGAAAAACAATGAAGTTCCCTTTTTCATTTATTACTATCCTTATGTGCATCGTTCCATAAAATACTATCATAATATTTAATGACCTTGTTAAAATTTTATCTCAAAGTATACTACTATCAGTCTACAAAAAAAAATTCAAATGCCGACCAGTTTCAAATGTAAATTTCAAATCCTTGATTAAATATTATAGTGACAGTCGAACTTGAGTTGTAAATCTATGTATGCATTTAATACCATGTTCAATGACGGAAATTGAATACAAACGAGTGATAGATTTTCCTTTAAACTCTGTCGCTAGTTTGTTCAGTTGGTTGTTTATAAAGTGTCTGAGCCAGCACGTGTTTGATTGAAGGAAAAATACATCTATAAGTCTAAAAATATATAAGGTCGATTTGTTGATAAATATAATGGAAAATTGGATTTAAGATCCGAGAGAAATTTAGATGAATAAAAAACAATTCATCAAAACTGCCAATTTTTGTATATCTTACAATTTATTTGACTCTAAAGAAATTAATGTAAGAAAAGCTGAGAGGAATAATGTTTAATTTTTCTTTCATTTTCTTACATCAGTGTCTGTTTCTTAACAGTAAAACCCGAACGTAACAAAGATTATTCCATTATATATCTAAAATAGTATGTTAAAATTTTTTAGTTGAGCGTATAATTATTACTCGATTTCCCGTTACCGTAAAATGGTCAATTCGAAACTTGTGAATTCCATAAATACAGTGGAAAACAAAAAGTATTCTGTGTAGTTATAGAAAATAGCTCTCCAATCACGCCGTTGATATTTCAGTTGACCACAGGGCCATCTTATTTAAGCCTTCAGCTAAAAACTCAACTACAGAATCCTTAATAACATTCCAGTCAAATTCAATTTCTGATTAAATAGAATCAAAACTGCAACTTCCAAATAAGAAAATTATCATCTACAGAATTTACCTACATACTCATTTCAAGAAAATATTAAAAATTTTGAACCAATTGGCTAGAAATGTAATAAAATTATTTTTGCATTTGATTTTTCAAACTAACCTTCGGCTCTTTGGATGCAAAGCTGTGGCTCTTTACTTCCATACGCAAATATAATTCATTTTATCAAAAAAAAAAAAATGATCAAAAATCGTTCTGAATTTATTAACGAGGATCGGTCACCGATAGTATCTCTCAGCTACTTGTACTCGCTGTTTTTCGCCTCATCCACCGTCATCACATACTTACCTATTTTAGAAAACATAAATTAATAAAGAAACTGTCGCAGCGGATATATTTTTGTATAACAATGATTTTAAATAGAAGTTCTAAATAAAAATTTCCCTTTATCTTAACAAGCTATTACTCCTGGGATCATGAGTTGCTTTTCTTAAGGTTCAAACAAGAACTTCTAGGATTGCTACCACTCTCGGTACAAAATAGTGGGGAAGATAAAGCGATTGCCGAGAAAAATGCAATAGCAACTGATGAAGCCAGAAGTATAACAGAAAAAAAATGAGGTGGCAGCAACGATTATTCAGAGCGATATAAACCTCGAAATTCTGTTTCAGCGCAAAATACACCAGAAGCACTTTGTGCCCATACATTTCCGGCCGAAATAGTTTAGGTTATGAATTTGTTAATCAAAATTGTTAATAGCATCTTGTCAAAAGCACATTACATCGTCAATTTGAAGAATTGTTAAACGAAATGAATACATTCCTAAATAAAAATGAAAATGAACTAAATCTAAAATTACGAGGAAAGGAAATCCCAACCTATATTTAGGTAGAATTGGTTTGTTTTGAAGAAAACCTAATTATTTTTTCAGAAGATTATCAGAGCGGTGAATTACTTCATTTTGAATTTTTGAAGCAATATCGCAATAAAATCAATATGCAACTATTGACACGAATTACTTCAGCACGTCTAAAAATCAAATATGATTTTGCAAATTAACCGAATTGACTGATTTGAGCATTTCAAAACCAACAAAACAAAAAAGTAAGTAACGAAACATAAGTGTACAGCTCCGGAAGAAATGCGGCGAGTTGTGGCTGTTACGTCTGTTACAACTCTATACTTTCTCTTCTTAATTGGAGGAAAATTAGATATATCAATCTAAGAATTGATAATATAATTAAGAAATAATATCTATATCTATAATAATATAAATTATAATTTGAAACGGGTATATGTGGCAATTCGTTTTATATGGATAATTTAATTTTAGACTAGGAACCTACACACCAGACGTTACCAGATATATTTACAACAATGCGACGTCTGGAATATTCCAAAAATTATTTATAAATATTGTCTTGCCAAAGTGATATTTTTGATTTTATTCGTCATGAGTTTGGAAAGCATTCCAAAATAATTTATCATCATTATGTTATTCATAGTAAACTAAGTGGTGATAGAAATTATAACAATTGATGGCTTCCATTTAATGTATTTACGATTTTAATAATAAAATTCAAATGAAATATAATGTTAATATAAATTTTCGTAATACAGTTGACAATATAACAGGTGACCAAACTGAAGTTTGCATCCTCGGTTTGAGGGTCTTGCTTCTTTGAATAAGCCAATTTTAGACATCGATGGGCCTTTTGATTTGCAAGGTAAACAGTAGGAAAATGGTTCAAAAATATTTTACTTATACCAAAATCTATTGATTACTTATTTTGTTGACTCTGTGAAGACAAATGCTTTTAATCATAGAAAACCCAGTCATTATTTTTTCTTTTGGTTCCAATTGCCAAACAAATAGAAACATAACTTGTATGGAAAGGTCCATATTAATAGAATTGGTAAATGAAATGTCATTTATTGATCTTACGTATGCTGGTACTATAAGAAAAATCAAAAGTGCATCTTTACTTTATAAAAAGTGAGACATACTGATTTTGGATTCACTAAAGATCGAGACGTATCTTGTTACGTATGATGATGATTTTTTATCAAGTGCCTTGTGACCAGAATACCTAAAACCAGTTCTAGTACTATATGTCGCGTTATCGTATGATTCAAAATCCATCTATTGTATTGTCTTTGATTCAGGTCTTTCCGATTATAAAGCAGACGGATGCGATCTTTATCTCACCTAAGGAAGTTCTCGGATAGTGTCTTCTTGGAAAATTACGTCATTATTATAATAGGAGACTGACCAATTCTCGTAATGTTACTAAAGAAACATGGTCTATTGTGAATGATCTATGATGATCTAGTTTCTTCCTTATGCCAGTAGTTTTAGCAGAGCTGCGCAGTACAAATAATGAATAATAAATCCTCATCTGGTACAGATGGACTAACATTAACAATTTTTTCGAGTCTTCTTCTCACATTATCTAAGATCATAGATGATTGGTCAAAAAGAGTCTTTTATCATTTCTATTTAAATATAAAATACTTACTACCCATCAATTTGGATTTCTACAAATGCACAAATGATGCTAAATTCTTCCTCCTAAATAATGTTTATTTCAGACTAAACAACCATCACTCCACTGCAACTTTTTGTGATTTTTCTAAAGCTTTCGATTGTGTTAATCATATTTTAATTAACAAATTGCAGCACTACGGTTTCGGGGAAACACCTCTCACATGGTTTGTATCATACCTTACCAACAGTCAGCTTGTAAAGGTTGATACAACGATGTCTTCTTACAAACCAATAGAATGTGGAGTGCCTCAAGGGTCAGTACTATGCCCTATTTTGTTTTTTCGGTTTATCAACGAAACAGCCTATCTAGACATCAGTAGTAAAATATATGCTTTAACAGACTATACTAGTTTCTCTTCATCACCTTTAAATTAAATCATGGTGGGATAGTAATCTTCGTTGTCTCAACGTTTTTTAGAATTAAGTATTATCATATAAAAATACATTGCAGCCTTTTTTACTAAATAGCACCACTATTGACGTCGTTGAATCTGTAAAGTTCTTAGGGGCTTGTTGACAATATTCTGAAATAGTTTATTAGGCCCTTATTGAATTGTATTTCCCATATGCCTTTTTCTTCTGAGGTACGTGTGGTGCAACTTAGTTTGAGCGAATCTTAGAACTTACAACAGAAAGCTGTTACCTATTTACTCGGACTATACAGCAGGGCTCACTGCAGAGAGTTCTTTAAAAGATCAAAAATTTTGACTTTTTCTTCCTTATTAATCCGTTTGCCTAATTCGTAAACATGCTTCTCCAATTTCAAGATAAAGATCGTTGCACGGCTATCCACTTAGGAACGCGGAGCACGACTTTTACCTACTTACTCCACGTTCAGAATTAGTTAAGGGCTCAATATTTGGTAATGTAAAAAAATGCATAATAATTTGCCAATTTAAATCATTTTTTCTCGTATTTCGCAATAATTTGAAGGCATATTTACTGGATAGTACCTACTACTCTATAAGCGACTTTTATACTAATACTAACATTTAATTCGGAGCTAATATTTTTATTATATGATTTAATTATATACAATATATACATGTAATGTATATTAGATATGAACATTTTCACATATTCATTTTAAAAGATAATTTCGTTATTCATTGTAGTTTTCTTTGTGTATAGTTTAGATTTCATTTTATTTGTGACTTTATTCAGTTATTTGTATATTTGGTTCTCAGTTTTACACAAGAATTGGTCTACAAATTGTTAATTTCTTTCTCTCTTTCTCTCTCTCTCATGTCAAAAAAAGGTAACTATACCAAATAGATAGAAAGAAATTTACGGCAGCTTATGCATAAGGTATTTGATGCAGAAACATATAACTCCAGTGGTCACCCAAATAGACCAAATGATGGTAACCGATGAAGTTTCTGTCCACGAAGTAATGACAACAAATATCCAGAAGTACACGAGAAATGATTAAGAATTTTGTTTGTTGGCAACATTTAAAGTGAAAAATACTTTGCGATTAAAGGGGGAATTAATCAACCTCTGTTTATGCTTATCTCACAAGTACTACTTGCTATTTCTTATATTATTGAATCTTTGTTGTTTTCGTGTCTTTCAAGGTTTACTTTGGTATAGGAGTGTATTTTTTTAAATTTTGTATTCCCACAAACCTAAAAAAGCTGTGAGCAGCAGAGCTCCATCACGAAAGTCGAAGTTTTCGTCGAATGAAGAATTTAACTAATACACAAACAAATATTTCCATAAAATGAATTTCTTGGAAATGATATCAATTCTCAATCTTATTTCTTTATATGGAAAATTTGCTATTCCTCAATAACTTTTCATTTCACAAGTTAACTCTCTCTCTCGAATGAAAATTCATAATTTCAATAGACCCGGTGGTCTCGAACCCTCTTGTTCAATTCCAATTGACAACAAAGAAAAAATTGTCATAATGACAAGAAATTTCGAAAATGGGAAGTAAAAAAAATCACCCTAGCAGCGATCATATTCGTATTATTCATTAAATAGGAGGCGGTCCAGTTCAACAATTACAACGATCAAAATGATTTCGGGCGTTTTGTGCTAGAAGAACTGAAGAAAAAAACTTTGAACTTGAGAAAGACAATTCTTCAACATCACCCTTACTTGCATGCGAAGTTCGAACCCTCTAGTTAAACTTTTTCTGGCCAAAAAATAAGAAAATATAACAAAAATGACCATAAAATGGAGAGGGGTGGAGATGGAAAGTTTCAACCTTAGACAGGAAATCATCTCGCAACTAATTGAACCTACATGTGAAATTTCATTTTTCAGTCACTTTTCGTTCGACCTGCAGAGGTGAGCAAAGGTCAAAAGCCACTTTTTTGCACTGCGACCCCTCGAAATATTCATTTGTTTTCAACCAAACTCTAATAAAATCAATCCGCCGCCAAAAAAGGCTAATGCTAATTTTGAACCAAATGGGACCCATAGCAATTGCTCGAAAGACGAAAATAAGAATTGTAGCTTAAACAGATATAAACTCTAGACATTCGAAAAACCATTATAATCGTAATCGTAATAGTCTAATTTTTCCTTGAAAAATTCGACTAAAAAGTGAATATATTCATTCAATTGGCGATATCGAACGCACAACATTCTAGAGGTATCTGACAACTCAAGTCCGATTTACTGTAGGGGTGTTTCTATAACTGGTTAATTTATGAAGTAATCGCTACCTTATATATATACGGGGCACTATTTTTGAAAGTCATCCGGATGCAAGTATGCGAGTATGCAAGTAGCGATATTATAACCCTCAAGAGTCCTGGCTTTTGGAATTCGACTACAGTGGCATTACAGTGACATAACTCATTGGAAAGTGATGAACACAATCGCGAGAATTCCGCACTTGGTCTGCAGTCTTGTGCGTAAACATTCCCACTCGTGTGTTAAATGTCCATTTCCGCGCTCGTTATGTAATGTACTATAATTTACTATTTGTTAAGTAATGTGATAAATGTATTTTTTGACCTTATGTGCATTTTTATTACAATCTTTTTTAGTAGGATACTCTTAATAACTTCCCAATTGATTAACCCAGCGGAATACTCTATTTCTGATAATGGATATAAATCCCAAAAACAATCACTATCAATCATCGGTATAAGATAGCGCCGTACTGTATAATCTCGTGTATATCTTTGTAATCTGTCAAGCGATATTTAACATGCTCGTATATTCCAGGAAAAGATGTCAAGATTTAGGTTACAATAAATCTGGATACTGCACTTTCAACAGGAATGACGTTCCATTGACGTCATTGACAACATTATTACATTATTATATCCAGAAATATCGGACCAAAAATACGATCTGAGAGTGTAAGTGTACACAAACGTGCCAACGTTCCTAATATATATGAGGTTCTTTTTCGATTTATTCTGTATTAATGAGGTGTTGAAACATATAGTAAAATATATTTATACTAAGATTATTTTTGGTAATTAGATTCTAGAAACAGATGCGGTGTTATGTATATGATTCTCATACAACAATCGAAGTATTCAAGATTTTATGTAGTGGATATATATTCTCTATAGAACTACTGAAAAATATCTACGAAATAGTCGTAGAACACTTATCCATTAAAGAGACTTTAGATTAACG